>NW_025964390.1:262500-487652 GCF_023055435.1 Haliotis rufescens
CCTACAGTTTACCTGTACATGGATTTGAACCCACAGTCTACTTGTACGTGGAATTAAACCTACAGTTTGTCTGTACGTGGATTTGAACCCACAGTCTGTCTGTACGTGGAGTCACAGTGTACCTACACATTATCTTCAACTGTTTACCAATACATTGATTCGAACCCATACCGTCCACCCATGCATGTGTTTTGTTTGTTTGTTGTTCAACGCCGCCCTCAGCAATATTCCAGCTGGACCAGACAATCCAGTGATGACATCAGGAACATCAATCCACGCAATTGGGATACGATGACTTACATCAACCAACTCAGCGAGTCTGACCACCCGATCCCGTTAGTCGCCTCTTACGACAAGCATACTCACCTTTTACGACAAGCATGGGTTGCTGAAGACCTATTCTAACCGGATCTTCACGGTTGCCATCTATGTATCAAACACACACTGTCCACCTATATAATTATTTGAACGATAACTGTCTACCCAAATACTGATTCAAAACCGCAGTGTCTATTGATATATGGAGTCAAACCCATAAAACTGTCCACCGGCACATGGATTCAAACCCACACTGTGCTTCCATACTTGATTCAATATGGAAATAACGGTGTTCACCCACACATTGTTCCGAAGATACTTTGCCCACTCAAACATGATTTCGTACCCCAAATACTTCGCACTTTATAAATTCGTTCACGTTGAATGAATATAATTGATAATACGTTGACTCGAACCTATACCTACAACAGCCATCTTCCCCAGGCAAGAGAGTTAACTGACTTTAAAAGTCCAGTTTCCACCCTTGCCGAACTAGGCTGGAATTCCTGGGTTCGATCGTAGCGCCACCAGTGGCTATTACGAGTTATGTCCTTTCTATGCCTCTCCCATTGACCAATCAGATTCAACCTCTCGTATCACTTCCATTTGCTTCAAACAAAACGGTGGCGCCTAGTCAAGACAATCTGATTGATAATCAAGATATATATTGTGATAAAACGAGTCTTACATCGCGAAGTGCATCAAATCACGTGAGCACCTTGATGAAAAGCATGAAAAGATTTAGAAAATATCTGTTGACAACGTGTTAGCGGTGCACATGCTTTGCAAATCCTGCAGTCGACCGAAATCTGCATAACAGTTTACGAACCGGATTTCGATTTCAGTGCGCGATTTTGATTGGACTATGCATAGACTCGTTAGTCCAGCCAAAATGTAACTCCATAATACCAGCCTAGTTCGGCAAGGGTGGAAACTGGACTTTTATAGTCAGTTAACTCTCTTGCTTCGGGAAGATGACAACAGCCGGCTCTAATACGATGAACGTAGGCTCAGTATTCTACAAGGCGATGTCACACTATGAGTACATTAATCTGCCCCATGTGGATACCGTGGAGTAGGTCCCCATCAATCTGTAAATGTCGCGCCAAGCGACTAAATGGACCCGGTGGAATGGCTTGGAGCCTTGGTTGGTTGGACCCGTGAAGATCCGGGTTATAAAAGGTCTTCAGCAACCCCATGCTTTCGTATGATTAGAGTTAATCTGTCATGCACCAACAATCAGATCAACCTAATGATCCCATGCTTTTATATGACTAAAGTTTATCTGTCATGCACCGACAATCAGATCAACCTGTGATCAACCTAATAGTATTGTCCCTCGTGAAGATCCGATCGGAATTGGTCTTCAGCTACCAACGCTTGTTTCCCGTGTAGATCCGGGTTAGAATTGGTCTTCAGCTATCCACGCTTGTTCCTCGTGTAGATCCGGGTTATAATTGGTCTTCAGCTATCCACGCTTGTTCCTCGTGTAGATCCGGGTTAGAATTGGTCTTCAGTAACCAAAGCCTGTCGTAAAAGGCGACTAACGGTCGGGTGGTCAGGCTCGCTAACTTGGTTATTGCTATCATTGTATCCCAGTTGCGTGGGTCGATGCTCATGATGTCAATCACTGGATCGTCTGGTCCGTCATGTAGCTGGTATATTGCTGAGTGCGGCGTTAAACAACACACAAACAAACAAACTTGGTTGATTGCATGCTATTGTATCCCGACGACGGGGGAGATTGCTCATAATATCAATCACTGGTTTGTCTGGTCCCGATTCGACTATATACAGGTCGCCATCACGTTTATTACGTGTATCTTGCTGAAAGATAAACACAACATCTCAAGTCCACGCTTTCCTTCCATAGCTATCAATATCATCAGAAACTCATCAGCAATACTGCCACATATGATGAAGAAGCAAAATTCTTTCTGCCGAATTAAAAATATGGATTATTTTTTTGCTACTTTAAGAAAGAGATAGATGGCAAAAACACGTGATCATTTAACCAAAAGGTCACCTTACTGTGGGTCGCCAGCACCTACGGCCATTGGTCTGATGAAAAATAGCCTTAAGATATACTGTTCTGACATTTAGAATGTAGTATCGTGTTTTGGGGGCGGTTTCTAGGTTAGTGGCGGGCATCCTTGAACCTTGTTGTTTGTTAGAGTGTGTGAGCCCAGAACGAGGCTTGTTTAGCAATATCTTTATTTCACATTCAAACTACACACACGACCATTGGCATGAAATATCCTTTAATGTCACGTTATTGAATATCCTTTGGCAAGACGGAAGCGTTCTCGTGAATAAATAAATTGCAAGCGATTCCATGGTATTTGATTGCCAAACCAAGCTTTTTGTCGTTTATGTTTCCATGAACCTGAAAATAGTAGGCTACGTCTACTAGAATGATACTTCTTCGCCTGTCTCCCATTATTGCGCTGAATGATGCATCGTTGTAGACAGTTTTTGTTAATGATTTTGTGATATGCAGTCCGTAAATTTTTAATTGTTGAAATATTTTATTTATTCGAATTGGCTTCAATATGTAGTGTTTACGCAGTGTGCACGCCGGATTTCACATTTCAACCTAAAAAATGCCAAGAGGTATTGAAATTAATTCTTAAAATTACCTCTTTAGAGTGAGTGAGTGGGTTTAAAGCCGCTTTGATCATTTTTCAGTTATATTTGGCGTGCCAGTCTTATGTGGGAGGAAAGTCCGATGTGATGCAAGTCTCAGACGTACACCACCTTAGTGAAATCCTCGAGCACGGGAATGGTGCTGACAAACCTAGAAACATAATCGGGGCGACGCGGGATTCGAACCCACACTCATAGTTATTTGGCGTGCCCAAAGGACGCAACTCTGCCAAGGGACGCCTCAGACGACTCGACAACCAGTCTACCTGTTTAGAAAGATGTGCACCGAATTGTGAGACAACAGACTCAATATAAAATGTCAACGCTATTGCCGAAGCTGATTCCGCTGGGCGTTAAAGGCAAAATAGTACTGAAAATTATGGGTGATTATGAGTGATGACACCAGGTGTTCCGTGCAGTGAAGAGGGTGAGTACCATTCGTGACCAACTCGTGTTATTCCGGGACAAGCCGAATAGCGACTCGTGCCCCTCTCGTGGACGTTTTTGCGACCGGGTTCCATCTTATCGAAAACAGGCATAGCTAAAACAATTGTCTACTCGTTGCGTAATGGTTCACATGTATTTCTCCATATGTTATATATATTTCAGATGCAATTTATAGCACATCGGGACATGAGGAATTATACAGTATGATTGAACACATTTCACTGTATCTTGGGTATATTATTTAGACGCAAAACATATGTAAAATCAAAAATTATTCCTGAGGGATTCTTTGACGAAGAACTTGAAGTCACACGTGCATTCTGATTGGTTTGCTGTGTTTTCGCACATAGCGGGACGAGTGTTCTTGCAGGTTACGGAAAGGGGCGAGTGGTGACGAATGGGTGAGTACAATGCTCGGAGCTCGGGCAAATTGACAGTCCTTGCACATGAAAGTGTGAACAACTCAAATTTCGTTATTAAGGTACCAGATAAATATCGCCGTTTCACGAAATGCACGTGACAAATAATTACGAAAGAAAAACTTGGCTTTTTTTAATTATCTGGTTTCCGGATTATTAAAAAAGCAACAAAAACTACATATGGTCAGTGGAAATATAATTTAAAAAAACCCAACAACATTCTTTCATGCGCCGAGGAGAAATGGGGTTTAACGTCGCGTTCAAGATTATTGCGCTTATACAGGTCTTCCCCTTCCTGCGTGGATCTATTTTGGTTAATCTTATAAAAGTCAGATCTTTCACTCCGATACGATGCCTCTCTGCGTGAAAATTTGACGACACCTTCATAGATTTGTTTGTTTGTTGTTTAACGCCTCACTCAGCAATATTCCAGCTATATGACGGCGGTCTGTAAATAATCGAGTCTGAACCAGATAATCCAGTGATTGATGTCCTGAGCATCGATCCACCCAATTGAGATACGGTGACATGCATCAAACAAGTCAGCGAGCCTGACCACCCGATCGCGTTAGTCGCCCCTTGCGACAAGCATAGTCAGTCGCCTGTTGAGGCAAGCATGGATTGCTAAAGACCTATTCTAACGTGAATCTGCACGGGTCTTCTGATTTTAATGAGATGGTATTTTGGAATTTTTATTACTTAAGTCTGGTCACAAAATCAGCAAAGGAAAAAATGATTTAAATATATATTTCAAAAAAACGTCTGTGAAATTTTGGGATGACGCATTAAACTAATTAACAAAGTCACATTGACGGAATCAAATTTGGATTAATTCTCGTACAGTGATACCTTGTTGTTCAGGACAACGGAATATGGAGGTTATCGGATTAATGAGGTCCAGTCAAATTGGGGTGCGCGTTTGTTGGTTGGATTGAAATAAAGGGCAGTTGTTGAGGTGAACACTTGACTTGCCTATGCATGCGTTTATGACCGGTCGCATCGATGGTGCAGGATACGCTCACCTTTTCGCGAACACCTGGTATCGTCACTTTGTTCGTGATACACTCGGAATTATGCTAATGGACTCTGCTTTCGGAGATTCCTTATGATTATTGAAAGGGTTTTGTGGCTTATATTTATTATTACTATTATATCTACAACTCTCAGACCTACCAATCTTTGTTTTCACATTACTAATAAAGTATTTTGGCACTCATATCACACATTAATCTCATAATTGTCGCCCCTGAGAAAAGAAAAAAAATGTACCTCAACAAGGGCTTCGATGGGGATGTGAGGTCATCAGCCCCATCTATCCTGTCACCAACTTTGCGTGCAATTTATCTCTCTCATGAGCTTGAAATCAACAACCAATCAAAATACCTCCATTGAATGCGAATTCGACAAGATTTACCTTCAAAATCGCGTCCTCGTCATACCGTTTCCTCTATATTTCTAATCGATCAGATTATGAATATTGGTTTTAACTTGAAACGTTGTTTTCCTGAGGCTTAAGACAGTGAAAGGAAGTCGTTAATATTCTACTGTATTTGAGACAGCACGCAAAAGCCAAGTCGAATACTCGTGTACTCGCCGTTTGTCTTAATCCTGTGATTTGATTTGGCGAAATCCCATGTGATCTATTTCAACACTTTAGCAATTTGTTCTACTTTTATACAGCCCCGATTACCGCCTTCATAGCGTTCCACTAAAGAGCGATGCTGATTTGGCACCGGCCTTCAAAAGCTCCGTGAGAATGCAAATTACAGGCGTATCGAACCGGAGTAAAGGATCTGATTTGAATGAGATTGCTGCCACAGCTTTGTTAGTGTGATGATGCCATCTTTATCTCCAGAATCAGGAAGTCATTAATCAAAATGACTCTCAAGAACAAGATATGTGCAACGGTGTGCGTTTAATATCATTTGTGTGAGTGTGAGTTGGGTTTAACGCCGCTTTTAACAGTATTCCAGTTATATCGCGGCGTGTCAGCTTAATGTGGGAGGAAAGCCCGAAGTGATGCAGGTTTCAGACGTTTACCACTTCGGTGAAACCCACGAGCACGGGTATGGCGCTGACAAACCTAGAAACATAATCGGGGCGAACCGGGATTCGAACCCACAATCATAGGTTTCTGGCGTGCCCAAGGGACGCAACTCTAGTATCATTTGTGACAAACTCGCGCCATCCGTCTTGCAGGTTACAGAAATGGGCAAGTAGCAAATGCATCCTCCATGTGATGCAACAGAAAGACGCATCCCATATACAGTAAACTACGGTTATAACGAACACGCTTATAACAAACTAACGGATATAACGAACTAACTTTTTAGTCCCGACTATATGCTGTAGTTATGCTGTATATATGCTCAAAACGAAATACGGTTATAACGAACTAAAATTAGTAGTCCCTTTGAGTTCGTTATAACCGTAGTTTACTGTACTGTTAGAAAATTTGGCCTTTTAAACTCATTTAAGCCATACTTATATACGTGGTCACGTCAGAAGTCCACAACATGCAAGTGTAAGAAAGAAAAGATCCTCAATTGTCAACCTTTTGAACATATCTTATAATTTTCATGCCAATATTTCAAAGCTTCCGCAACTTAAAAAATTGACATTTCCAGTGTGCTGACGAGGGCCCTTATCCGGACGATCTCAGTGAGTACCGGGCGGATTAACGGGGTTTTCGAGAACTTATGGTAATACAACTACTAGTATTTGATTGTGATTCAAAAGCACACGCTTCTTTCCTTGATCTGTGGGGCATTTGTTACTTACCATGGTAACTATAGATATAGTTAAATACCTTTTTTTAGAGGTTCAGGACAATTTGTAAAGAATGAGGAAATGGCATCTGAGGTTTACTGAGAAAACAATATGTGAAATGCTGGACTTCCTCATTGATAATATCTATGTAACATTTGGAGGTAACACATTCACGTAAGAAGTGGCATCACTACGGGCACCAATTGTCTCCCATTCTTTCTGGGCTGTTTCATTATGCATATGAATCGGAATTTCTGCTGGGATTGGCAAAGTCAAAACAAGGAAATCTGGCCAAGGAAATTAACTTAAGCTTCAGGTATATCGACGATCTGATATCGGTCAATAACAATCAAATAGCCAATTCCCTTCAACTGATAACCCACCTAAACTTTGGGGGTGGGGGTTGGTGAGGAGGGGAACAATTAACTTGCCTTTGCATGTGTTTGTGACGGGTGGCAGGACTCACCTTTTCGCGAACCCAAGATATCACTATTTGATAGTGATTCGTAGACACATGCTTTTGATATAGTTGGAATCGTACAACGGACTGCGAATACCTGGTGTTATCACTAATTGATAGTGTTTTATAAACACATGTTCATGATATAGTCGGAATTGTACAATCGACTCTGCTTTTTGCAGAAATGTCTAATGATTATGGAAAGGATCTTGTCGCTTTAATTTCGTGGAATTTTCTTGTGTTAATGGACATATTTTATTGTTGCTTTACATGTCATTGAATATTATTGGTAGTCCGGTATTATTGTTTGTTTGTTGTTTAACGCCGCACTCAGCAATATTCCAGCTATATGACGGCGGTCTGTAAATAATCAAGTTTGGACCAGAGAATCTAGTGATTGATGTCATGATAATCGATTTGCGCAATTGAGATACGATGACATGCATCAACCAAGTCAGCGAGCTTGGCCAACCGATCCCGTTAGTCGCCTCTTACAAGCAAAGTCGCCTTTTACAACAAGCTTGGGTTGCTGAAGACCTATTCTACCCCGGATATTCACGGGTTTAATCCAATATTAAACTGCATTGCTACACACTATACTAAACAACGATGACTTCTGTTCTAAATAGTCTGTCACGTTGGTCAGCTACAAATGGATGCCAACCCCTACCTCCCTTGACTTCCGAATACCAAGCGTTGAGAAAAGGGGGACGATTTGAGGTGAGGTGGGTGAAATGGGGTTTAACGTCGCGTCCAAGATTATTGCACTTATATAGCGACGTGCATCTACGTGTGTGTGTTTGTGTGGCTGATTGTACAAGTTCGGACTGATGCCGATTTATAGTGCTAGCTCACTAGATACCATGCCGCAGTTTAACATGAATACCCCACTCAGACACGGTATACTGACTCCGAGCCAACCAGTCCTTGTTTTATCACCTTAATGCCGAGCGCCAAGTACTATCTTTTAACGTCTTTTTGTATGACGCGGCCGGGGATCGAACCCCAGACCTTCCGCTCATCGGGCGGACGCTCTACCACTAGACCACGGAGGCGGTCGGTACGATTGGAAGTTAAATTACTGAAGAAAATAAGGACAAAGTAAAATTTGTAAAGGAAAAGTAAACGTACACCATTATTTTGTTTTCAAAGTTGAATCTCCGTACCAAATACAATTTTATGTACGTCCCGTACCCAGTGCTTACTCCCGAATACCCTCTTTTATAATAGTCTCCCGAATCCCGCGTACCAATGCGTCTTGCTTTGTACTATAAGAATAGATGGAACTTAGATTTAGGAATAGGTCAACTGACAAAAGTTGGTACCATATATCGAAAAACATCATCTGATATAGCAGCATGGCTAAAACGACCTTGACAATTTCCCCTGCGAGAATTTCACAACCGCGAGCCAATATACACTTGAAGAAGCTGAGAGCTAGCCGACCTTTGCACGTATTTGCTACCTAGCACATCATACACAACACTCTATCGGCTGTCATAATGGCGACCGTGACAACTCGGTCAATCCAATTACCCTGCAGAAGCAACTGAACACGGTATCCAAAATTGCCCTGAGTTACCTCCCTTCGCACATATAACCCGTGGAAGAGACATTTAAATCGATTCTTCCAAGACACTATTCCCCAGGCAAATGTGCATCCGTTTTATCCGATTCAGTTATCCCCCTTGCTAATTCTAACCTTGTTTGAAATGTCCTTCAAACTGTATTGTGCTGATTCGAGTTATCTGTCGTTGTATTTTGTTCAGTTGGGGCGATTATTTCCCTTTGTTAGATAGTTATCGTTACGGGAAATATTTTTAGAGTGTGTTTTTCAGGTTTGGGTAAGGATGACACTCTTGTGCAGAGATGTAAACACCGATAGCAAGGTGAAGGTCACTGCCCGTATGTAAATGTTTACATCCGGAGATTTTCCAGGGTTAGCGGTGCGTTGCTGTAAAAATATCAGCTGTCTCGGTATAATTGACCACCGTCGGTTGGCGATTATAGAGATTGCAGTTCCCTGGGATTACAAGGTAGACGCCAGGGATATTTCCATAAACATGTAGCTATTTTGCCGCAGACATGGATAATTATCTGTTTATATTTGAACCGAGAGGACGTAGTATTCTATTTTCAACCTTGTTCATCCCAAAATAATTTTCTCCCTGTATATTACTGCACCGTAATACGAATAGCCTAAAGTCATTATGATCGTAATTGACCTGTAACACAGTGTTGTTGATACCGACCTTGTGTCTGCTGGACGTGCACAGTACACAGAGTATCAAGAATAGATCATGGCTTAAGTTACAATTAATGCAAAGGTTGACATTTTTTCTTGCGCATTTCGTAAACATGCGATCATTTATCACGTGACGTCAGACGTGAACTGGCCAACTGTTGAAATAGAATATGTTTACGAGACAAGGTTGCGTTGAAATCGTAAACACTTTTGAAAAACTTTGGCGCCAGTAATTAGAATGTAAATGTGAATGTACAATAGACGAAGCGTTTTCGCCTGGTTTCGAGTGGCCAAACTTCTGGTGACAGCCAAATGGTCTAATGATTGTATACACTGTAACTTGATCGCATTCGGGATTTTTGAAAGAATACGGACATCAAGGTGTGTGATATTGTCTGATGTGTGGAAAAACGGTCGATCAAACAAATAACACTGAATAAACGATGTCAAAACAAGCTATGTAAGATGATTGATATTTACAACA
This sequence comes from Haliotis rufescens, assembly GCF_023055435.1. Classification (NCBI taxonomy): domain Eukaryota; kingdom Metazoa; phylum Mollusca; class Gastropoda; order Lepetellida; family Haliotidae; genus Haliotis; species Haliotis rufescens. Next base: position 272,289 of record NW_025964390.1, read on the forward strand.
TGTAAACGTGTTTCAAGACTTTATTGATGAAGTTGACGACAAGATTTACTTAATAGCTTCATATTTTGAAATACGATGCGTTTTTAAGATTTTGAAAAGGATATAAATGGATAGAAGAAATAAATAATAGGAACAACATGTTGTTCTTTCCTGTTTGTGTCGCAGCTCGCGGAGGCTTTGTCAGCTGCGGTGTGGTTTGGTGTGGTGCGGGGTGGTACTGTGTGGTGTGATGTGATGTGGTGTGGTGCTGCTTGGTGTGGTGTGGTGTGGTGCTGCTTGGTGTGGTGTGGTGTGGTGCTGCTTGGTGTGGCGCGGTGCTGTGTGGTGTGGTGTGATGTGTGGTATGGTGCTGCTTGGTGTGGTGTGGTGCTGTGTGGTGTGGTGTGATGTGTGGTATGGTGCTGCTTGGTGTGGTGTGGTGCTGTGTGGTGCTGTGTGGTGTGGTACTGCTTTGTGTGGTGCTCGTGGGTCGTACCTAGCCCACGGCCTATGACCATTTATTCACACAATCTATTATTTAGCAAGTTTTTAATCAACATCAGGAGGCCAAATGTTATAACTTACAGTTTCCACACTTATACCACTCTAAATGGACTCTCAACCAGAGGTTTAAAGAATTAATCCCAAACTAACCCATTTAATTGTTGTTCATTTTAACTACACGTATTTCAGTTTTAAAATGTTTAAGAACGAAAGGTGCGTGAACGAAAGGAAACGATCTAATGGATAATTTAAGCGACTATATGGCAGATTATTACTCCGAACGTTGCTCATAATATCAATTCTTGGTGTGCCTGGCTAAGAGTGAATAATTTATAGACCGCAAACAAACAAACAAACAAACAAACAAACAAATAAATAAATAAACGAATTAACAGACAAATATTATTTCACATAAACGGATCTTGTTATCGAATACAAAGGCGAAATAGTGAATGAGTGAGTATGGTTTCGACCCGTGAGTGAGTGAGTGAGTGAGTATGGTTTCGACCCGTGAAGGTCCGGATAGAATAGGTCTTCAGCAACCCATGCTTGCTGTAAAAGCATTACGGTAGATCAAGACAGCCGAGGAAGTCATGCTTATTCAGACCAGAAAGATGGTATCAGCTGACATGACTGAGATGGAGTCTTAGCCGAGTGTATGGGTGTACTTCAAGGCTTTCTACATCTTCCCGCGGGTTACATGACAACCAGGTTATAATAGAAGTGGAAAATAGTTTATCGGATAATTGAACGATGTCAAAATATATAAAACGGCAACGCCAGTGTTTCCACTGAAACAGATTCGACCCGTGAAGATCCGGGGTAGAACAGGTCTTCAGCAACCCATGCTTGCAATACAAAACAACTATGCTTGTCGTAAGAGGCGACTAACGGGGCCTGGTGGTCAGGCTCGCTGACTTAGTTGATGCATGTCATCGTATCTCAATTACGTAGATCGATGCTCATGATGTCAATCACTGGATTGCCTGGTCCAGACTCGATTATTTACAGACTGCCGTCATATAGCTGGAATACTGCTGAGTGCAGCGTTAAACAACAAACAAGGAGTATGGTTTCACGCCGGTTTTAGTAATATTCCAGCAATATCACAGCGGGGGACACCAGAAATGGGCTTCACCCATTGTACCAATGTAATGTGTTGAATCCTAACAGTGTGTCGTCGTGGTCGAGGACGCCTGAAGACTGGCCTTTTTATTTAAGCCTCTCTTAAAATATCAATACCAAATATTACAAATGATATAAACATATAACAAGTGAGACAAAAAGACCAAAAAACAATACAAATATTAAAAACGAAAGAGTACATACAATAAATAATATAGATCATAAACATTACAAAACAAATAATGCTTGGAAGAAAACATGAATAAAATATGAAAAAACCCCTGACATAAACAATACCTGAGGTTATACAATATCACAACATAACTGTCCTTCTTTCAAATACAATGAAAGCAACCTTGCAGGTCCTACCTGTGAGTGAGTAATTATGCTTTTACGCCGCTTTTATTCCAGAAATATCACGGCGGGGGACACCTGAAATGGGCTTCACACATTGTACCCATGTCGGGAATCGAACCTGGGTCTTCGGCGTGACGACAGAACGCTTTAACCACGTGGCTACCCCAACGCCCCTCTTGTCTGTAAAACGTACCATATCTGAGCATGCTCGATAAAACACAGTTTCCGTGCATCATTAAAGAGACCGTGAAGATCCGGGTAGAGATTAGGTCTTCAGCAACCCAGGCTTGTCGTAAGCGGTGAGGTGAGGTGGGTGAAATGGGGTTTAACGTTGCGTCCAAGATTAATGCACTTATATAACGACGTGCATCTACGTGCGTGTGTGTGTGACTGCTTGTACTAGTCCGGACTGATGCCGATTTATAGTGCTAGCTCACTGAGATACCATGCCGCAGTTTAACATGAATACCCCACTCAGACACAGTATACTCCGAGCTGACCAGTCCTTGTTTTAGCCCATTAATGCCGAGCATCAGACAGTGTAACAACAAGTACCATCTTTTACGTCTTTCGGTATGACGCGGCCGGGGATCGAACCCCGGACCTTCCGCTCTCCGGGCTGACGCTCTACCACTAGAGGCGGTCCTTGTCGTAAGAGGCGACTAACAGGATCGGATGGTCAGGCTCGCTTACTTGGTTAATGCATGTCATCGTATCCCAATTACGTAGATCGATGCTCATGATTTCAATCACTGGATTGTCTGGTTCAGACTCGATTATTTACAGACCGCTGTCATATGGCTGGAATATTGCTGAGTGCGGCGTTAAACAACAAACAAACAAATCATAAAGAATTATAACATTAGTCCTCACATTTAACAAAAGATTAAAACGAATATTATCCTTTCAAAGAATCGTTTTCTGTGACTAACCGCGAAGGTCTGCAATTCTAGGCGAGGACGACTCATTCACTTCCTTATTTCACGCGAGACCACACTTTGTAGCTTCCCCATTGGTCCGTCAATACGACCTTAACGTGTTCAGCATTACGGTAGATCAAGACAGTCGAGGAAGTCATGCTTATTCAGACCAGAAAGATGGTATCAGCTGACATGACTGAAATGGAGTTTCAGCCGAGTGTATGGGTGTACTTCAAGGCTTTCAACATCTTCCCGCGGGTTACATGACAACCAGGTTATAATAGAAGTGGAAAATAGTTTATCGGATAATTGAACGATGTCAAAATATATAAAACGGCAACGCCAGTGTTTCCACTGAAACAGATTCGACCCGTGAAGATCCGGGGTAGAACAGGTCTTCAGCAACCCATGCTTGCAATACAAAACGACTATGCTTGTCGTAAGAGGCGACTAACGGTATCGGATGGTCAGGCTCGCTGACTTGGTTGATGCATGTCATCGATCCCTATTGCGTAGATCGATACTCATGATGTCAATCACTGGATTGTCTGGTCCAGACTCGATTTTTTACAGATCGCCGTCATATAGCTGGAATATTGCTGAGTGCGGCGTTAAACAACAAACACATAAACAAACAAACAAAACTTAAACAGATTCCATAGGGCATATGAAGCGAAACAGCGGTAAAATACAACTAACGTTTGTTAGTACATGTACTGTTTACATTGCTTTTTAGCAATACATGGCGTTAACGAGTTCTCTATCTCTAGCACTATAAAGATGGTGATATTGTATGAAGCAATGACCTAGATATCTCGTAAACCATGACATATCCGAAGCTCGATATTTGAGTAGTCTAAATATTACTTTTGGGAATAAATAGTTGTGATAACTGATTATAACGGGGTGTTCTTAATTTTACATGGTGTGATCTTGGTAATTGTTTGCTATCTTACTCCAGCAATGTGGATCGTTGTTCATGCTGGAATGGCATAGGATGGCATAGAATCCACGGTGATAAAGATTTTATGAGTTCGTGAGTGAGTATTGTTTTACGCCGCTTTTAGCAATATTCCAGCAATATCACGGCGGGGGACACCAGAAATAGGCTTCTCACATTGTACTCATGTGGGGAATCGAACCCGGGTCTTCGGCGTGACGTGACGAGCGAACGCTTTAACCACTTGGTTACCCCACTGCCCTTTTTATGAAAACATATACTTAGTGTATTTTCATTCACTATGGGAGCTTAAAGCTTTTCTATGTTTGAATGTTATTTTTTCAATGACAAGTTTGTTTTTTATTTATTGATTTTCATTGTGCCGGTAATTGATTTTCAGAAATGACATAACATTGACTACAATTCATGAACCAGTTCTGAATTTTATTTCTCTGAAAAAAAATATGGTTAGCTAAAAAATTATGTCGGTTGTGGGATTTTAGTTCGGTTCGGGCGGATATGAAGATGTAACATTTAATTTGTTTCAATTTGATGAATAATATAATCGATTCATAATGAAATTATATCTGTTATCTTTTTCAATCCCTGAGCCTAGATAAAAACAGGATTGTATGTCAAATATTTGTACTCCAAATATGTCATCTCTTATCGTGCGATATGGAAAGATATGGCCATGGAACAAAAGGGAATCCCCAACACAGTTATCGGCTAATAATAGAATCGTCGGAACAGACCGCTAACAAGTTTATAGATGCATCAGCGCAAAGATAGCCAGGAACCAGCCAGTGGGAGAACAGAATGTTGTGTTCAGAACGTGTTAGTTTTACCTGCATGTGACGTCACGAATGTTTGTATGGAAAAGTGAAAAAGCGTGTGATTTTCTGCTTATGAATAAACATATTTTATAAAAAAGAACATTTTTGAGTGTTGGAAGTTAACAATTTCTGGTATGAGAAAATGCGAAAAAAACCCAGAACATGCAAGAAATTACATTCCAGTGAGTTCTGAGAGAGAAGGGGCGGTCGGGTAGCCTAGTGGTTAAAGCGTTCGCTCATCACGCTGAAGACCCGGGTTCGATTCCCGACATGGGTACAATGTGTGAAGCCCATTTCTGGTGTCCCCCGCCGTGATATTGCTGGAATATTGCTAAAAGCGGCGTAAAACTATACTCACTCACTTACTCACTCTGAGAGAGGAGAAAAAAATGTCAAAATTTTAATGTTTATTTTCAACCAGAATTAACAGTTTAAGAGTTTGTTTGTTATTTAACGCCGCACAACAGTCTTAGAGAACTGATTTCATTACTAACACAGGTTAAGAAAATTACCCTGATTAAGTCTCAGAAAACATTCCATTCCAGCCGAATCCCCAAGGCAAAATCAACCCTTTACTTCGACTCATTTGTATCGACAATCGGAGAAAAGAGCAAAAGTGATCCAACACCGGAATAGTTTGTTATAGGGAAGCAAGCATCCTGAACACCGGTATCACCTGATTGCTGAATCTCATTTCTGTATCGACCCGTGGCTGTGTGAAGGACTGATTAGCCCTGACGCCCACGCTGACCGGGAATTAGGCTGCTGGCGATCAATATCATCCGAAACCAACTAAGTGCAGCGGTAGAGCGCCTGTCTTCAAGCCTGCAACTTCTACTACAGCCCGACACACTTGACACTGCGAGATGACACAGCAAGTTTTCTTTGCTTGTTTTGCCATCAATGTTTCAAATCTGTAAATGCTAATGTGGACAAAAGTACACTGCTAACTGAACAGACTTGTAGGGCTGGTATCTTTTAAGTGTTTTTGTTTTGTTTTTTTGGGTATGGAGTATTACCGCCGTAATCCGTGAGGTGAAATGGGGTTAAACGCGTCCATGATTATTGCACTTATATAGCGTGCGTGCGTGCGCGCACGTGTGTGCCTACATGTACTCGTCCAGACTAATGCTGATTTTATAATGTTAGCTCACTGAGATACCAACCCGCAGTTGAACATTTAGACACAATATACTGACTCCGAGACGACAAGTCCTTGTTTAAGCCCAGCGCCAGGCAGGGCAACAACAAGTCCCATCTTTTAACTTCTTTTGGTATGACGCGTTCGGGGATCGAACCCCGACCTTCCGCTCTCCGGGGGGCGCTCTACCACTATACCACAGAATCGGTTCGTCGTAATCGAGTGAACATAATTTCTGTCATATCAGTGAGGGGGCGGGCGGGTAGCCTAGTGGTTCAAGCGTTCGGTCGTCACGCCGAAGGCACGAGTTCGATTCATAACATGGGTACATTGTGTGAAGCCCATTTCTGGTGTTCCCCGTCGTGATGTTGCTGGAATATTGCAAAAAGTGGCGTAAACCCATACTCACTCACTCACTAATTCAGTGAAGCGAGCTTGTTTAACTCGCACTGCAGTCGGCAGAATTTCAGCAAAATCACAACGACCTTGCAGGTTGGACAAGGCAAACCAGTGTTTGAGTCATGATCAACGACCCAACCAGCCAAGTCACCGAGCCTGGCCACCCGATCTAACGCCAATCACGACCATCAATAGTTTTCAAGATTTACTTTAACCCGTGCCCCTAATGGGGTCAACTATACCGAGTGAATGAGTTGGGTTTTACACTGCTTGGAACAATATTCCAGCAATACCACGACGGGCGACACCAGAAATAGGCTCCATCTATTGTGGGGAATCAAACTCGTGATTTAGTTGTGACGAAGGAATGCTTTAACCACCAGACTACCCTACCACATCCAGTTATATCGAGGCGTGTAAGATAACGTTGGAGAAAAAACCCATAAAAAAACCACCCACCTTGGTGAAACCCAAGAGGTCGCGCATGCTTATGTCAAGGGCAAGGTCATGGGTAGACACTTGATCCAAACAGCTATGTAGAGCGAATTGTACCGACGTAGCCTGTATATATATAAACCAATTGTGGAATTAAAATCGCTACCGCACCCGAACTACCGATGCTGTTCTTGTTGCTGCTTGAGCTGCTGTTCTTGTTGCTGCTTGAGCTGCTGTTCTTGTTGCTGCTTGAGTTCTGTTCCTGAGGTGAATGACCTTTATGAAACGGTGGATCAGCAACAAACCCTATTTGATGTCGAGGCTGTGCAATTCTTAACAACATAACATAAAAGCACGTGAGGCATAGATACTACTACATAAATCGTTCTCGTCGTTATTAAAAATAGCGGTGCCGTTTTCGCCCGACAAATAGTAGCCGTTTTCGCCAAAGAAATCGGCGACGCTTTGCTGAGGTGCCGTTTAAGCTTGCACCCCAATTCTTGTGATGGATGACATCCTTAACTGTCTGGCTGCGGCAGTTGTAAAGTGACTGGCCTGTATCACTCCAATACCCGTGAAGATCCGGGGTAGAATAGGTCTTCAGCAACCCATGAGACCCGTGAAGATCCGGGGTAGAATAGGTCTTCAGTAACCCATGAGACCCGTGAAGATCCGGGGTAGAATAGGTCTTCAGTAACCCATGAGACCCGTGAAGATCTGGGGTAGTATAGGTCTTCAGTAACCGATGAGACCCGTGAAGATCAGGAATAGAATAGGTCTTCAGCAACCCATGCTTGCTGTAAAAGGCGACTATGCTTGTCGTACAAGGCGACTAACGGGATCGGGTGGTCAGGCTCGCTGACTTGGTTGATGCATGTCATCGATCCCAATTGCGTGGATCGATGCTCATGACATCAAACTCTGGATTGTCGGGTCCAGACTAGATTATTTACAGACCGCCGTCATATAGCTGGAATATTGCTGAGTGCGGCATTAAACAACAAACCAAAAAACCAAAAAAATAAAATGTAACACTCCAAGGGCCATTCCTCTTTGTGCTGCACAGGCAGCTAGCTGTCCAGGTAGCGTTGGCTTCAACTGTAGACCTTGTATTGTGAATATTGAACATGTATTTGACATCCACTTTTATGAAGGATAACTTAAAGTGAAAATACACGTGCTTTTACCCCGGATCACGACTGCACGTGCAAAATTCATGATATAGGATGATTGAGTGAGTTGGATTTTACGCCGCTTTTAGTTTCCAGCAATATCGCGACCGGGGACATCAGGAATGGGCTTATCGCATTGTGACCATATTGGGAATCGAACTAGGGCCTTCAGCGTGACGAACGATCGCTTTATCACCGAGGCTACCCTACCGCTTCTTTGATGATCCATATTGCATGACATCGTCATCTGGTCAATATTTCAGCATTTTCCAATCAATTCAGACAAAAATAGAATGGTTACACTTTTTAAAATATTTTGCTGTTCTGTTGTTTTGTACGTGTTTTCCAGTGGATTCAATACCATGCACCGTAGCAGTCATCATTACCTGTGTTATATAATACATGTTAACAAACCACCAAATACTGTGGTAGCCACTGCTATCAATAGAAGCTACAAAACTATTTCTATAATAATAAGGGGCGGTCGAGTAGCCTAGTGGTTAAAGCGTTCGCTCGTCACGCCGAAGACCCGGGTTCGATTCCCGACATGGGTACAATGTGTGAAGCCCATTTCTGGTGTCCCCCGCCGTGATCTTGCTGGAATATTGCTAAAAGCGGCGTAAAACCATACTCACTCACTCAATATAATAATAATAATAATAATAATAATAATAATAACCCAGAGCTCCAGATAAGCTTTTGGTGTTGTGCGTATTTTACCCATGCATTTTAAAATCATTTGGTATCTGTAATTCTATTTGGGTATTCAAATTTCTGTTCCCCACTAGTTTTTACACATGTGGGTATTTAAGTTAAATATTTAAAAACACTATTCATCTAGTCCCTACAAACTGGTGTCGTGCGGGTTCGAGAGCTTTTTTGGACGATACCACGATACTTCCACAAGAAAGTGTGATGGCAAATGATCATGATGTAGCTGTCATCGTGGAGTTTGGCAAGGTTGACGGAATGCCCGTTTATAATTTCAAAATAAGTTGCTGATTTGCTAATTGAATACGCAGGGTTACTTCACAATATTTTGATGATACGCACAAGTTTTATTTTTGTAGCGTATCTGTAATGTTCGTTGCGTATTTGATACGCTTGGATTTTATATTTGTACGTATTTCTGCATTTCTGATGCGTATTTTACGCAGATACGCAGCCTATCTGGAGCTCTGATAACCCCACTGTACGATTCACACATGTGTTAATGAGTCACTATCAAACAGTGATGATGCCAGGGGTTCGCGAAAAGGTCAGCGTATCCTGCCCCGCCAGTGGACCCGTCACAAACACATGCAAAGGCAAGTCAATTGTCCACATGAAACAAACCATGGAAACATGGAATCAAATGGTACAAGTCAACATTTGGCGCTGTATCCGTCATCAGATTGTTTACTGATGCGTCAAACAAAGTAGACACAATTTATGGATAACAACTTCTTTAATAACTGTGGAGGCGACGTTTCGGTATAGATCCTTATACCGTTGTCAAGCAAGAGTGAAGGATGAACAAGGTACATAATATATATAGTAGGTGGAGGATTAACAGTAACAACATGTGTGGGATAACATGAGTAGGTTAAGTAATGAAAACAGAAGGATAATACTGTCACAACATGATGGACAGAGAACACATGAGGTGGAAGCCAATGGGACATGAAACCACATCAGGTAACCATGTCAGCGAGCCTGACCACCCGATCCCGTTTGTCGCCTCTTACGATAAGGATAGTCACCACTTAGGGCAAGCATGGGTTGCTGAAGGGTTATTCTAACTCGGATCAGGGGGTCAGGGGTGGTCCAGTCGTCTAAGGCGCCGCGATTCGCTGTGCAGAGTTGCGTCCCTTGGCCACGCCAGAAACCTATGATTGTTGGTTCGAATCCCGGTTCGCCCAAATTATGTTTCTAGGTTTGTCAGCACCATACCCGTGCTCGTGGGTTTCACCGAAGTGGTAAACGTCTGAGACCTGCATCACTTCGGACTTTCCTCCCACATTAAGCTGACACGCCGCGATATAACTGGAATACTGTTAAAAGCGGCGTTAAACCAAACTCACTCACTCACTCATTAACTCGGATCTTCACCGGTCATCATCTAAACACCGGGTGTTGTTTTCAATGTCACGTCATGTACCAGCAACACCCGCAGCTCATGACACGCCCACCTAAACCATTGTGTAGTGTGATATAGAAGCAAGGATGCAACCGCACTTCATATTCATCAAAGAGAAGCAGCTGTTTCCAAAGATAAATAATTTTAAGGCAAGCTAGTGGAAAGATAGATTTCTAACATAGTTATTGTGGTATCAGCATAGTGTACAAATCTCGTTTCTAAAATAAATTAAGCACCCATGTGACACCTGAATTAATTATTGATGCGCCATTTCGTTCTTTTCATCGGCAAAAGTGCGAAAATCGGTCATGTTCTTTGAAATAAATCTGCAGGATGAAAAATTAAAATATATTCTACAAAAAGTGCATTTCAATGCGGGTTAATACAGTGGTGTTAATGCCTACTGAAACTTCCTAATTGCTTCAGTTGTTTAAAGGGTGATTCTCCTCCAAATTCTAATGCCATTCTTCAGAACAGAACCAGCAGTTGGATTATTTTGGTGATTATCTGAGATATTGTTCGTATATTAATAGGGAAGTCAATATTGTTTGTTGTTTAACGCTGCACTCAGCAACATTACGGCTGTATAACGGCGGTCTGTAAATAATCCAGCGATTAACATCATGAGCATCATTCTACAAAATTGGGATTCGATGACATGCATCAACCATGTCAGCGAGCCTTACCACCCATCCTGTTAGTGGGCATTTACGACAAGTTTGTGTTGCTGAAGACCTATTCTGACCCGGATCTTCACGGGGGACAAGCGTGGGTTGCTGAAGACCAATTCTTACCCGGATCTTCACGGGGAACAAGCGTGGGTAGAAGAAGACCAATTCTTACCCGGATCTTCACGGGGAATAAGCGTGGGTAGATGAAGACCAATTCTTACCCGGATCTTCAAGGGGAACAAGCGTGGGTTGCTGAAGACCAATTCTAACCCGGATCTTGACGGGGAACAAGCGTGGGTTGCTGAAGACCAATTCTAATCCGGATCTTGACGGGGAACAAGCGTGGGTTGCTGAAGACCAATTCTAACCCGGATCTTGACGGGGGACAAGCGTGGGTTGCTGAAGACCAATTCTAACCCGGATCTTGACGGGGGACAAGCGTGGGTTGCTGAAGACCAATTCTAACCCGGATCTTGACGGGGAACAAGCGTTGGTAGATGAAGACACATTCTTACCCGGATCTTGACGGGGAACAAGCGTGGGTTGCTGAAGACCAATTCTTACCCGGATCTTGACGGGGAACAAGCGTGGGTTGCTGAAGACCAATTCTAACCCGGATCTTGACGGGGGACAAGCGTGGGTAGAATGAATGAATGAATGAGGTTGATCACAGGAATCTGAAGTTCAGATTCACTTCAGTCATATAAAAGAATCCGGTGGTCCTTAACATCTTATAAGTAGTTTATCTTAATTCTTGGAGTTTTTAACTTCTTTTGAGCACTATTATTAAGCCTGGTCCCGACTTACTGATAGCCCTAGATATACACTGTAAGTATTCCGAGTATAACACTCAACAGCACTGGTAATAACAATGCTACTACTACTACTACTACTACTAATAATAATAACAATAATAATAATAATAAACGTAATAAGTAAAACTAACTTCTGCCTTCTTTGTATTTTAAAAGAGATTACAAACTTAAATTGTCTTTTTACATATATTTTGGTAGATCGTTAGATCGCACGGAGAGACTCGTATTCCGCTTTCAAGGAACGTTGAATCACAATAGTATTCCTCGTATTCTCTTCATGCACTGCACTCCGTAGTCCCTTATACAGACCCTCAAACAAATATATCCAATTCCATCTAGCATTACATTATTTGACAAGTCTAGGTTACTGCAGTTTTAGATATGAAAATGAAGACACTCTCTGGACTCCTTTGTGTTTTTTTTATTATAATTACCATTTATCAACTGTTTTTTCCCCTGTAAAATAGTTTAATTTCAGAGGCAGGTTGTCAGTCTTGCCCATGTTCCACAAAGCGCCACGATCATTGTACGTTTTCATAGAAGCTTATTCCCTTTTACAATCAGCATGATACACACGGAGACGTTCCTTTCCTGGTCCGTGGAAGGAGAAACGTACTGTTGGAATTCTGAAATCCCTTTGGTGTGACAGACTCCAACAAGACGCCCCCACTGACAAATATCAATATCAATATCAAAGAAATCTCAATATTTTTGAACCAAGATATCTACCACAGAGATAAGACCCGACATTTTCTTATCAGCACTTGTAAGCCCTGGTGCTTGTGTGTGGAACGACGCTTGTATTATGATATGGTTCTCCGTTACTATTTGCAGAACCTTCTGAATTCATAAGCTCAATAACCATTTCATGAGTGTCAAGTCTCACCAAACATTCTCCCGTTATCTGACATCGATCCATTATCTGTATATGGGTGAACATCATGGCAGGTGCCACCCCCACCGTGTCAACACGTGTGCAACAACGCCAACAACGATCGATGCTGCCGGAAGTGAAGAACCTTTTGGACCATACTTGTCTTAATCGTGGTGAAAGCTTCAGGTGCAATCTTATTTCTCGAAGGTTCGACAGATATAACGTTTCATACATTTCTCTCAATAGTACTCTATGTAGGTTCCAGAAAAACTACGTAAGTACTTCTAACGTAAATTTGTTGGAGCAAAGTCTTCTTCTTTCTGGTTTATACTGATATAAGTCGTGTCTTTCAGATGATACTTCACATACAGTTTCAAAACCATCTTTTGTGAAGTAAAACAATTAGTTCAAATAGGTTAGCCTCAGTTTTACCCCCACATTATATTGTTGGCTTGATATGCTGGGTGCTCTTGAAAGAATTTCTTGTGAATTTTCTTTTTAATTGTTCGGCGTCTCCTTTCACAGGAAGATTGCATGTTCTGAAGTGGTAACGGAATAAATGTCCTGTCTCTGTTTGTCTGTTTGTTGTTTAGCGCCGCATTCTGCAATATTCTAGCTGTAAATAATTGAATCAGGACCTGACAATCCAGTGATGGTATCATGAGCATCGATCCACGCAATGGGGATCGATGATATGCATGAACCAAGTCAGCGAGCCTGACCACCCAATCCTCCTAGTCGCCTCGTACAATCATGGGTTGCTGAAGACCAATTGTAACTCGTATCTCCACGGGTCTCCTTACGATTGAAAGTTGCTCTGCTTTCAACCATAAGACAGTTGCTGACATCGAACCGTTATAATACGGAATAAAGAATACGAAGATCATTGCTTGAAACCCACACCGGCGACGGGCACGGCGTTGTGTGTTCGTGTTGAAGAAATTGACGAGTCGTTGGTAACACGCATGAAAAAATCGAATTAACTAGTTGACCAATTTTTTAACGCATACGGCTAACATTAGACCCAAAGTTTTCGAATTATATGTAAGTGAAACCAATCAATACTATGTACCGAAATGGAGCTACTTTTATTTGCTTTAACCGTGTATTTATGTAATCCTCAGGTGTTGTTTTCAAGGTCGTACAATGTTCCAGAAACATCTGGTCATTCCACGCCCCCTCGAATCATTGTTCGGTATGATACAGAAGCAGGGGTACATCCGCACTTTTTAATAAAGAGAATAGCGTTTTATGAGAAGCAGCTGTTATCAAAGATAAATATTTTCAAGGCAAGCTGGTGGAATAATCTACAAATAAACCGTACGTGGAACATCACGCCTACATCGTTTCTGAAATAAAATAAAAACCCACGTGTGACCTGAATTATTTACTGATACTCCATTTTGTACTCTTAATCCGCCAAAGTTTGAAAATCGGTCATGTTCTTTGAAATAAATTTGCCAGATGAATAATGCAAATACATTCTGCAAATACGGATTAGTACAATGGTATTGGTGCTTCTTATTGGTGATCCACACATATAATTTTCGCCGTTATTTTACCTTTTGCGCCCAATGGAATCGGTACCTGCGGATAATCGCGACTGGTTGTTCAGTGGCGTTACCGTTAATTATTCTATGAATAAGAAACACACAGTAAACGATTATGCAGAACCAGCAGCAGTGACCTAAACGACTTGGTTGCCATCCAGGGAGACGGAGAAAATTACAAGTATGAATATACTGAAGGCATTCATCATTTGTGTCTCTAAAAGCAGTTGACACGAATATCAGATATGTTATATTATCATTATCATTATTATTATTATCATTATTATTATTATTATTATTATTATGGCAGTAGTATTAAATTTAGCCTTTGTGTTATTCAAATTCTGTGTTTGTCTGTTTGATGGTTGTTTAACGCCGCACTCAGCATTATTCCAGCTATATGACGGCGGTCTGTAAATAATCGAGTCTGGACCAGACAATCCAGTGATTAATATCATAAGCCTCGATAAACGCAATTGGGAAACGATGACATGCATCAACCAAGTCAGCGAGCCTGACCACCTATCACATTCGTCGCCTCTTTCGACAAGCATAGTCGCCTCTTACCACAAGCATAGGTTACTGAAGACCTATTCTAACCCGGATCTTCACGGGTCGCAAATTTTGGGAGTGGCGGGTGCCACGGGTAGGGCCAAACTTACCCTGTTAGCTCACCTTGTGTTATCACTGATGTAATATTACTCTTCACTGCTATTTTGTCATTACGACCAATGAAATCTGTTTCGGTGTTTAGTCAAGATTGGTTATTCTCTTGCGTTGAGGTTCCCGTGAGTTATTAATAAGAAGACAAACGATGAGGTGTTTGAGGACTTGAATAAAAATTGTTTGGACTGCCAATTTGTCGGGGCATACTCCCCCTTTAAGAAAGTCGGAGGCGCTGAATGTGATATAAATAGCATGAACGCATCATCATTATTGTACGTATGTCATCTCGGAAAGTTAATCATATAAAACCTGGCTTTATTTTCACATCTCTGACAACCTGACACTTCAACGTCAGCGCAACGGCATCGCCACAAATAACCCATCTCAGTTGCGTACACTCCGACGTGATTGTCCCTGGGCGGGGTGTTAGAGCACTGAAAGAGAGCAGCACAGGTGCCCCGGCTGAAGCCGCGTTTTTCATCCTTCACGCCCACGAGAATCTTCCGGTTAAGTCAACGGTCAAAAATTGGATTTATCTGGTACTTTTGTTCGAAACCTGACAGCAAAATCGAATCAACGGAACTACAAAGAGACAACTGTCAGGGTATATTTTTGTCTTTCTTTTTGTTCAGCGAGATTCCACGCGAGATCTGGGTTTGACACAGCTTTTGATGAGTTAGCAGATGTTGGAGAGCAAAACTTGCCAATTCCCGGAACAAGCGTGTTGATTTTTGCAGCACTGTTTTTTTTAGAAATACACATTATTTTGTGGTAATCAAGATTTGTTGAAATTTAAAACTGTCAGTATTTGAATCAACGTTAATCAAGTCATTTTACAAAAACAAAACAACCTTGATTCATCTCACTCGGCGTTCAAGATATGCACTTCATCCGGCTAAACGTCCGTATCACAACGCTGAACATGTACAATAGTCAACATTAGTCATGGGTGGCTCAATCGCCTAATGAAACGCAATAAGATGTGTGATTGCGTCCCTTAGACGTGACAGGATTCCATGATCGTTGTTCAAATCCCAGAGTCGCTCTGATTATGATCGATGGTTTGTCGCCAGCTTAATTGAAGGTTTCATCAAAGTGATGATCGTATAAGACCCGCATCACTTTGGGAATTCCTCCCAAATTAAGCTGACACTTCGTGATTTAACAAAAATACTGTTAAACAATGTTAAATATTAGAAAATCGACACTTAGGGAAAAATCCATGTTTTGTTTTGAGAACAATCTATTTTGTCCCCTGCTGTATCCAACAAACTATTTTCATTATTAACTCACTATTTTGACTTTGGGTCGCACAATTCCACAAACCAAACTCTTTATTTGTTCCACCACTGCCAACAAACTATTCATTTGGGCATATTTCTGAACAAACTATTCATGTGGGCATATTTCTGAACAAACTAGTTATTCGGGCATATTTCTGAACAAACTATTCATGTGGGCATATTTCTGAACAAACTAGTTATTCGGGCATTTTTCTGAACAAACTATTCATGTGGGCATATTTCTGAACAAACTATTCATGTGGGTATACCTCTGAACAAACTTCATTCGGGCATATTTCTGAACAAACTAGTTATTCGGGCATTTTTCTGAACAAACTATTCATGTGGGCATTGTTCTGAAGAAACTAGTTATTCGGGCATATTTCTGAACAAACTATTCATGTGGGCATATTTCTGAACAAACTTCATTCGGGCATATTTCTGAACAAACTAGTTATTCGGGCATATTTCTGAACAAACTATCTTTTGGGCATATTTCTGAACAAACTATTCATTTTGGGCACATTTCCGAACAAACTATTCACTTGGGCATATTTCTGAACAAACTATTTATTCGGGCATTTTTCTGAACAAACTTGTTATTCGGGTATATTTCGGAACAAACTATTAATTTGGGCATATCTCTGAACAAACTTCATTCGGGCATATTTCTGAACAAACTAGTTATTCGGGCATATTTCTGAACAAACTATTCATTTGGGCATATTTCTGAACAAACTATTCATTTTGGGCATATTTCTGAACAAACTATTCATTTTGGGCATATTTCTGAACAAACTATTCATTTGGGCATATTTCTGAACAAACTATTTATTCGGGCATATTTCTGAACAAACTATTTTTTCGGGCATATTTAGTGAAAAACCTTTATTCTAATTTGTAGTGTATTGTTCAACTTCACACTTTGTGACTCTTTTGACTTTTCATGTTTCCTTTCAATGTCGATATTTGTAATGCCTCGTGGGGTAAGCTAGCTACCTATGTTATATTTATCGTGGGGTAAGCTAACTACCTGTGTTATATATATCGTGGGGTAAGCTAGCTACCTATGTTATATATATCGTGGGGTAAGCTAGCTACCTGTGTTATATATATCGTGGGGTAAGCTAGCTACCTATGTTATATTTATCGTGGGGTAAGCTAGCTACCTATGTTATATTTATCGTGGGGTAAGCTAGCTACCTGTGTTATATTTATCGTGGGGTAAGCTAGCTACCTATGTTATATTTATCGTGGGGTAAGCTAGCTACCTATGTTATATTTATCGTGGGGTAAGCTAGCTACCTATGTTATATTTATCGTGGGGTAAGCTAGCTACCTGTGTTATATTTATCGTGGGGTAAGCTAGCTACCTATGTTATATTTATCGTGGGGTAAGCTAGCTACCTATGTTATATTTATCGTGGGGTAAGCTAGCTACCTGTGTTATATTTATCGTGGGGTAAGCTAGCTACCTATATTATATTTATCGTGGGGTAAGCCAGCTACCTGTGTTATATTTATCGTGGGGTAAGCTAGCTACCTATGTTATATTTATCGTGGGGTAAGCTAGCTACCTATGTTATATTTATCGTGGGGTAAGCCAGCTACCTGTGTTATATTTATCGTGGGGTAAGCTAGCTACCTATGTTATATTTATCGTGGGGTAAGCTAGCTACCTGTGTTATATTTATCGTGGGGTAAGCCAGCTACCTGTGTTATATTTATCGTGGGGTAAGCTAGCTACCTGTGTTATATTTATCGTGGGGTAAGCTAGCTACCTGTGTTATATTTATCGTGGGGTCAGCTAGCTACCTATGTTATATTTATCGTGGGGTAAGCTAGCTACCTATGTTATATTTATCGTGGGGTAAGCTAGCTACCTATGTTATATATATCGTGGGGTAAGCTAGCTACCTGTGTTATATTTATCGTGGGGTAAGCTAGCTACCTGTGTTATATTTATCGTGGGGTAAGCTAGCTACCTATGTTATATTTATCGTGGGGTAAGCTAGCTACCTGTGTTATATTTATCGTGGGGTAAGCTAGCTACCTATGTTATATTTATCGTGGGGTAAGCTAGCTACCTATGTTATATGTATCGTGGGGTAAGCTAGCTACCTGTGTTATATTTATCGTGGGGTAAGCTAGCTACCTATGTTATATTTATCGTGGGGTAAGCTAGCTACCTGTGTTATATTTATCGTGGGGTAAGCTAGCTACCTATGTTATATTTATCGTGGGGTTAGCTAGCTACCTCTGTTATATTTATCGTGGGGTAAGCCAGCTACCTGTGTTATATTTATCGTGGGGTAAGCTAGCTACCTTTGTTATATTTATCGTGGGGTAAGCTAGCTACCTATGTTATATTTATCGTGGGGTAAGCTAGCTACCTATGTTATATATATCGTGGGGTAAGCTAGCTACCTGTGTTATATTTATCGTGGGGTAAGCTAGCTACCTATGTTATATTTATCGTGGGGTAAGCTAGCTACCTATGTTATATTTATCGTGGGGTAAGCTAGCTACCTGTGTTATATTTATCGTGGGGTAAGCTAGCTACCTATGTTATATTTATCGTGGGGTAAGCTAGCTACCTATGTTATATTTATCGTGGGGTAAGCTAGCTACCTGTGTTATATTTATCGTGGGGTAAGCTAGCTACCTATGTTATATTTATCGTGGGGTAAGCTAGCTACCTATGTTATATTTATCGTGGGGTAAGCTAGCTACCTATGTTATATTTATCGTGGGGTAAGCTAGCTACCTCTGTTATATTTATCGTGGGGTAAGCCAGCTACCTGTGTTATATTTATCGTGGGGTAAGCTAGCTACCTGTGTTATATATATCGTGGGGTAAGCTAGCTACCTATGTTATATTTATCGTGGGGTAAGCCAGCTACCTGTGTTATATTTATCGTGGGGTAAGCTAGCTACCTATGTTATATTTATCGTGGGGTAAGCTAGCTACCTGTGTTATATTTATCGTGGGGTAAGCCAGCTACCTGTGTTATATTTATCGTGGGGTAAGCTAGCTACCTGTGTTATATTTATCGTGGGGTAAGCTAGCTACCTGTGTTATATTTATCGTGGGGTCAGCTAGCTACCTATGTTATATTTATCGTGGGGTAAGCTAGCTACCTATGTTATATTTATCGTGGGGTAAGCTAGCTACCTATGTTATATTTATCGTGGGGTAAGCTAGCTACCTGTGTTATATTTATCGTGGGGTAAGCTAGCTACCTATGTTATATTTATCGTGGGGTAAGCTAGCTACCTGTGTTATATTTATCGTGGGGTAAGCTAGCTACCTATGTTATATTTATCGTGGGGTAAGCTAGCTACCTCTGTTATATTTATCGTGGGGTAAGCCAGCTACCTGTGTTATATTTATCGTGGGGTAAGCTAGCTACCTGTGTTATATTTATCGTGGGGTAAGCTAGCTACCTATGTTATATTTATCGTGGGGTAAGCTAGCTACCTATGTTATATTTATCGTGGGGTAAGCTAGCTACCTATGTTATATTTATCGTGGGGTAAGCTAGCTACCTGTGTTATATTTATCGTGGGGTAAGCTAGCTACCTATGTTATATATATCGTGGGGTAAGCTAGCTACCTATGTTATATTTATCGTGGGGTAAGCTAGCTACCTATGTTATATTTCTACGCTATCTGTTTACCAGTCGCCTCCGTGGTCCGGTGGATAGAGCGTCTGTCCCGCCGGGGGATCTATCCCTGGCTGCGTCATACCAAAAACACGTTCAAATATGGCGCTCGGCATTAGTGAGTGAGTTGGGATTAACGCCGCTTTTAACAGTATTCCAGTTATATCACGGCGTGTCAGCTTAATGTGGGAGGAAAGCCCGAAGTGATGCAGACCTCAGACGTTTACTACTTCAATGAAACCAACGAGCATGGGTATGGTGCTGACAAACCTAGAAACCTAATTAGGGCGAACCGGGATTGGAACCCACAATCATAGGTTCCTGGCGTGGCCAAGGGACGAAACTCTGCACAGCGAATCGCGTGCCCCCCCGCTCGGCAGTAAGGGGATAAATCAAGGATTGGTCGGCTCGGAGTCAGTGTATTGTGTCTGTGTCGGGTATTGATGTTTAACTGCAGCATGGTATAGCAACATAAAATCGGCATTAGTCCGGACTAGTACAATCACAGGCACTCACACACACGCACGCACGCACGCACGCACGCACGCACGCACGCACGCACGCACACACACACACACACACACACACACACACACACACACACACACGCACGCACGCACACTAGGAGTACTTAAAACATGAACATTAAGTATCGTTTAATCACTCGCGTCTTTGTACGTTTTGAATGGCACTAGTTGTATTAACATTTGTATCTACCAGGGACTCGTTCAAGTCTTCTGACAATCTTTTTATGATTTACAACATATCAGTATATAAACATTTACAAACGTATAACACAAAAATGTGATTTTAATATTGATGAAGTACTTATGGAGCATTTTATAACCAAGGCCATAACTGTTCCACTACGTTTTCACAACGCTGCTAGGAAATGACGTCGAAACGGAGTAACCTCACCTACTGCACTTAATACCACATCATTCATTTGTGTAATGCAAAGATGATCCATCTCAATGTTATTTATTTGTTTGTTGTTTAACGCCGCACTCAGCAATATTCCAGCTAAATGACGTCGGTCTGTAAATAATCGAGTCTAGACCAGACAAAACAGTGATTGACATCATGAGCATCGATCCACGCAATTGGGAAACGATGACATGCATCAACCAAGTCAGCGAGCCTGACCACCCGATCCCGTTAGTCGCCCCTTACGGCAAGCATGGGTTGCTGAAGACCTAACCCGGATCTTCACGGGTCCATCTCTATACCTATATGATGCCTATACACTCTCGGTAGTCATTGTATCCATTCGATCCTCATATTAGCACCGCTTAAAAGGATTGGTACTGAAGAAATATCTCCCCTCCCTTCCCCTGAGAATCCCAGTGAAAGATCCTAAGCGGGGTTTGTCGTCAAATGTGTGATCTATTGGCAACAGAGCTTTCCTCTGTCATACCACTAAATACAAAAAGAAATGCGATAAAATATTCACCCCATTCAGATGATACAAATATGCCAATGTGAGCCGCTGATAAAAGGTATGTACATTCACGACATAAGACACAAAATCGATTTGTGTCCAATCACGTACTCCGATGCACTGCAAAAGAACCCGGATGAAAGAATTCCCGCGTGGCTTGCATCGCTCACCAGTGACAGAGCGGACGTGTTCACAAAATCGTTCCAGTCTGCGCCATAAATAATAAATATACACTGATGTAATCGGCTCTAAAATAGCCTATTTCCAGGCGTAGGCGGTTTAAGCGATACCTTTCGCGACACGATTGATTGTCTGTTTCCGGCAGCGAGTAAGCAAGTATTCATGATGGCGTTGCATCTACTCCCTCTTGTTTCTCTACGATCACTCCGGGAGATTAGCGGATCAACCTGCAATCAATGATCTGCCTGAGCAGCGATGAGTCATACATCTCCATCATGTCAATGACATGCACATTTCACATGGGCCGAGTTGTTCAGAGTGCATTCATTGGTGTGTGTAGCCCGGAGACGATACGGCAGTGTTTTCAATGGCATGTGGATTTTTTAGGAGTGCATGTGTTTTTGTACTGTGGAATAAACAATATGTTTGCATGAGTGGCACAAATGTGTGGGTGGATATCACAGTAGTGGGTGGATATCACAGTAGTGGGTGGATGTCACAGTAGTGGGTGGATGTCACAGTAGTGGGTGGATGTCACAGTAGTGGGTGGATATCACAGTAGTGGGTGGATGTTACAGTAGTGGGTGGATGTTACAGTAGTGTGGGTGGATGTTACAGTAGTGGGTGGATATCACAGTAGTGGGTGGATATCACAGTAGTGGGTGGATATCACAGTAGTGGGTGGATGTTACAGTAGTGGGTGGATGTTACAGTAGTGTGGGTGGATGTCACAGTTGTGGGTGGATATCACAGTAGTGGGTGGATATCACAGTAGTGGGTGGATGTTACAGTAGTGGGTGGATGTTACAGTAGTGTGGGTGGATGTTACAGTAGTGGGTGAATGTTACAATAGTGTGGGTGGATGTTACAGTAGTGGGTGAATGTTACAGTAGTGTGGGTGGATGTCACAGTAGTGGGTGGATGTTACAGTAGTGTGGGTGGATGTTACAGTAGTGGGTGGATGTTAGAGTAGTGTGGGTGGATATCTCAATAGTGGGTGGATATCACACTAGTGGGTGGATGTCACAGTAGTGGGCGAATGTTACAGTAGTGTAGGTGGATGTTACAGTAGTGGGTGTATGTTACAGTAGTGGGTGAATATCACAGTAGTGGGTGGATGTTGCCGAATTGTTGATGATGTTGCAGTAGTATCAGTGTATGTTACAGTAGTGTGGGTGTATGTAACAGTAGTGTGGGTGGATGTTACAGTAGTGTGGGTAGATGTTACAGTAGTGCGGGTGGATGTTACAGTAGTGAGGGTGGATGTTACAGTAGTGTGGGTGGATGTTACAGTTGTGCGGGTAGATGCTACTGTAGTGTGGGTGGATGTTACTGTAGTGTGGGTAGATGTTACTGTAGTGTGGGTAGATGTTACAGTAGTGTGGGTGGATGTTACAGTAGTGTGGGTGGATGTTACAGTAGTGTGGGTGGATGTTACAGTAGTGCGGGTTGATGTTACTGTAGTGTAGGTAGGTGGTACTGTAGGGTGGGTGGATGTTACTGTAGTGTGGGTGGATGTTACTGTAGTGTGGGTGGATGTTTCTCTAGTGTGGATGGATGTTACTGTAGTGTGGGTGGATGTTTCTCTAGTGCGGGTGGATGTTACTGTAGTGTAGGTAGGTGGTACTGTAGGGTGGGTGGATGTTACTGTAGTGTGGGTGGATGTTACTGTAGTGCGGGTGGATGTTACTGTAGTGTGGGTAGATGTTACAGTAGTGTGGGTGGATGTTACAGTAGTGTGGGTGGATGTTACAGTAGTGTGGGTGGATGTTACAGTAGTGCGGGTGGATGTTACTGTAGTGTAGGTAGGTGGTACTGTAGGGTGGGTGGATGTTACAGTAGTGTGGGTGGATGTTACTGTAGTGTGGGTGGATGTTTCTCTAGTGTGGATGGATGTTACTGTAGTGTGGGTGGATGTTTCTCTAGTGCGGGTGGATGTTACTGTAGTGTAGGTAGGTGGTACTGTAGGGTGGGTGGATGTTACTGTAGTGTGGATGGATGCTACTGTAGGGTGGGTGGATGTTACTGTAGTGTGGGTGGATGTTACTGTAGTGTGGGTGGATGTTTCTCTAGTGTGGATGGATGTTACTGTAGTGTGGGTGGATGTTACTGTAGTGTGGGTGGATGTTACTGTAGTGTGGATGGATGTTACTGTAGTGCGGGTAGATGTTACTGTAGTGTAGGTAGATGTTACAGTAGTGTGGGTGGATGTTACTGTAGTGTGGGTGGATGTTACAGTAGTGTGGGTGGATGTTACTGTAGTGTGGGTGGATGTTTCTCTAGTGTGGATGGATGTTACTGTAGTGTGGGTGGATGTTACAGTAGTGTGGGTGGATGTTACTGTAGTGTGGGTGGATGTTACTGTAGTGTGGATGGATGTTACAGTAGTGTGGGTGGATGTTACTGTAGTGCGGGTAGATGTTACAGTAGTGCGGGTTGATGTTACAGTAGTGTAGGTAGGTGGTACTGTAGTGTAGGTGGATGTTACTGTAGTGTGGGTGGATGTTACTGTAGTGTGGGTGGATGTTACAGTAGTGTGGGTGGATGATACTGTAGTGCGGGTAGATGTTACTGTAGTGTGGGTGGATGTTACTGTAGTGTGGGTGGATGTTACTGTAGTGTGGGTGGATGTTACTGTAGTGTGGGTGGATGTTACAGTAGTGTGGGTGGATGTTACAGTAGTGCGGGTAGATGCTTCTGCAGTGTAGGTAGATGTTACTGTAGTGTAAGGAGGTGGTACTGTAGTGTGGGTGGATGTTACTGTAGTGTGGATGGGTGTTACTGTAGTGTAGGTAGGTGGTACTGTAGTGTGGGTGGATGTTACTGTAGGGTGGGTGGATGTTACTGTAGTGCGGGTGGATGTTACTGTAGTGTGGGTGGATGTTACTGTAGTGTGGGTGGATGTTACTGTAGTGTGGGTGGATGTTACTGTAGTGTGGGTGTATGTTACAGTAGTGTGGGTGGATGTTACTGTAGTGTGGATGGATGTTACTGTAGTGTGGGTGGATGTTACTGTAGTGTGGGTGGATGTTACCGTAGTGTGGGTGGATGTTACTGTAGTGTGGGTGGATGTTACTGTAGTGTGGATGGATGTTACTGTAGTGTGGGTGGATGTTACAGTAGTATGGGTGGATGTTACTGTAGTGTGGGTGGATGTTACAGAAGTGTGGGTGGATGTTACAGTAGTGTGGGTGGATGTTACTGTAGTGTGGGTGGATGTTACAGTAGTGTGGGTGGATGTTACTGTAGTATGGGTGGATGTTACAGTAGTGTGGGTGGATGTTACAGTAGTATGGGTGGATGTTACTGTAGTGTGGATGGATGTTACTGTAGTGTGGGTGGATGTTTCTCTAGTGTGGATGGATGTTACTGTAGTGTGGGTGGATGTTACTGTAGTGTGGGTGGATGTTACTGTAGTGTGGGTGGATGTTACTGTAGTGTGGATGGATGTTACTGTAAAGTGGGTGGATGTTACAGTAGTGTGGGTGGATGTTACAGTAGTGTGGGTGGATGTTACAGTAGTGCGGGTGGATGCTACTGTAGGGTGGGTGGATGTTACTGTAGTGTAGGTAGGTGGTACTGTAGTGTGGGTGGATGTTTCTCTAGTGCGGGTGGATGTTACTGTAGTGTGGGTGGATGTTACAGTAGTGTGGGTGGATGTTACAGTAGTGCGGGTGGATGTTACTGTAGTGTGGGTGGATGTTTCTGTAGTGTGGATGGATGTTACTGTAAAGTGGGTGGATGTTACAGTAGTGTGGGTGGATGTTACAGTAGTGTGGGTGGATGTTACAGTAGTGCGGGTGGATGCTACTGTAGGGTGGGTGGATGTTACAGTAGTGTGGGTGGATGTTATAGTAGTGTGGGTGGATGTTACTGTAGTGTGGGTGGATGTTACTGTAGTGTGGGTGGATGTTACTGTAGTGTGGATGGATGTTACTGTAAAGTGGGTGGATGTTACAGTAGTGTGGGTGGATGTTACAGTAGTGTGGGTGGATGTTACAGTAGTGCGGGTGGATGCTACTGTAGGGTGGGTGGATGTTACTGTAGTGTAGGTAGGTGGTACTGTAGTGTGGGTGGATGTTTCTCTAGTGCGGGTGGATGTTACTGTAGTGTGGGTGGATGTTACAGTAGTGTGGGTGGATGTTACTGTAGTGTGGGTGGATGTTTCTCTAGTGCGGGTGGATGTTACTGTAGTGCGGGTGGATGTTACTATAGTGTGGGTGGATGTTTCTCTAGTGCGGGTGGATGTTACTGTAGTGTGGATGGATGTTACTGTAGTGTGGGTGGATGTTACTGTAGTGTGGGTGGATGTTACTGTAGTGTGGGTGGATGTTACTGTAGTGTGGGTGGATGCTACCGTAGGGTGGATGGGTGTTACTGTAGTGTAGGTAGGTGGTACTGTAGTGTGGGTGGATGTTACTGTAGTGTGGGTGGATGCTACCGTAGGGTGGATGGGTGTTACTGTAGTGTAGGTAGGTGGTACTGTAGTGTGGATGGATGTTACTGTAGTGTGGGTTGATGTTACAGTAGCGTAGGTAGGTGGTACTGTAGTGTAGGTGGATGTTACTGTAGTGTGGATGGATGTTACTGTAGTGTGGGTGGATGTTACAGTAGTGTAGGTGGATGTTACTGTAGTGTGGATGGATGTTACTGTAGTGTGGGTGGATGTTACAGTAGTGTAGGTGGATGTTACTGTAGTGTAGGTAGGTGGTACTGTAGTGTGGGTAGGTGGTACAAATGTGTGTGTGTGTGGTATGTCTCTACGATAAGTCTATGCCGTCCTGAACGTCCATATTAGTCTGTGTGTTTACCCGTGTCCCCATGTCCATCAGTATGAGATATATCTATACCCGTATGTCTGTGTGTTTACACGTGTCTCCATGTCTATAAGTATGATATATATCTATACCCGTATGTCTGTGTGTTTACCAGTAGCTCCATGTCTATCAGTATGAGATATATCTATACCAGTATGTCTGTGTGTTTACACGTGTCTCCATGTCCATCAGTATGATATATATCTATACCCGTATGTCTGTGTGTTTACACGTGTCCCCATGTCCATCAGTATGAGATATATCTATACCCGTATGTCTGTGTGTTTACACGTGTCTCCATGTCCGTCAGTATGAGATATATCTATACCCGTATGTCTGTGTGTTTACACGTGTCTCCATGTCCATCAGTATGAGATATATCTATACCCGTATGTCTGTGTGTTTACACGTGTCTCCATGTCCATCAGTATGAGATATATCTATACCCGTATGTCTGTGTGTTTACACGTGTCTCCATGTCCATCAGTATGAGATATATCTATACCCGTATGTCTGTGTGTTTACACGTGTCTCCATGTCCATCAGTATGAGATATATCTATACCCGTATGTCTGTGTGTTTACACGTGTCTCCATGTCTATCAGTATGAGATATATCTATACCCGTATGTCTGTGTGTTTACACGTGTCTCCATGTCCATCAGTATGAGATATATCTATACCCGTATGTCTGTGTGTTTACACGTGTCTCCATGTCCATCAGTATGAGATATATCTATACCAGTATGTCTGTGTGTTTACCCGTGTCCCCATGTCCATCAGTATGAGATATATCTATACCCGTATGTCTGTGTGTTTACCCGTGTCCCCATGTCCATCAGTATGAGATATATCTATACCCGTATGTCTGTGTGTTTACCAGTAGCTCCATGTCCATCAGTATGAGATATATCTATACCCGTATGTCTGTGTGTTTACACGTGTCCCCATGTCCATCAGTATGAGATATATCTATACCCGTATGTCTGTGTGTTTACCCGTGTCCCCATGTCCATCAGTATGAGATATATCTATACCCGTATGTCTGTGTGTTTACACGTGTCTCCATGTCCATCAGTATGAGATATATCTATACCCGTATGTCTGTGTGTTTACCCGTGTCTCCATGTCCATCAGTATGAGATATATCTATACCCGTATGTCTGTGTGTTTACACGTGTCTCCATGTCCGTCAGTATGAGATATATCTATACCCGTATGTCTGTGTGTTAACCCGTGTCTCCATGTCTATCAGTATGAGATATATATATACCCGTATGTCTGTGTGTTTACACGTGTCTCCATGTCCATCAGTATGAGATATATCTATACCCGTATGTCTGTGTGATTACACGTGTCTCCATGTCTATCAGTATGAGATATATCTATACCCGTATGTCTGTGTGTTTACCAGTAACTCCATGTCCATCAGTATGAGATATATCTATACCCGTATGTCTGTGTGTTTACCAGTTTCTCAATGTTGATGATTGTATATAAGTGTATGTATGTTCATGTGTGTCTTTGTACCTGTGTTTGACTGTTTATGTGTGTCTGTCTTTGACTGTTCACGTGTGTCTGTGTTGCTTTATCACGACATATAAAATAGGTCTGCACATGTTAACATATTGTACACATTCACATCAATACATGTATTGTTGACAAACAGGTAAACAACATAACGCGCTACTTCAAACATGTGCCGAGAGATGATAAACAGATGCGAACACAAAAACCAAATAATGCACACGGGAAATGGTTCTTTTTGATAAGCGACCGCCTCCGTGGTCTAGTGGTAGATTCCCTGCCGCGTCATACCGATAGACGTTAAAAGATGAAACTTGTTGTTACCTTGTCTGGCGCTCGGCATTAAGGGGCGAAAACAAGGACTGGTCTGAGTCAGTATACCTCGTGTACCTAAACTGCGGCACGGTATCTCAGTGGGGGTATTGATTTCCGACGTCAAACTCGAATTGGTGTGTATCAAACATTATTTTTTTAGATGTGTCTCATGAAACGTCAGGAACTTGCCCAATTTACAGTTACGTTATCATTTCTTGATAATTCCTTGATAATATTTGAAAATAATTTGGCTGCTGATACAGGATTGCAGGCCCTTAAGGTCGTGATTGACATTTTCTACATCGATCTAGGATGGAATGCATCCATTCGATCTGGAAAAAACGCTCATGTTATTGATAAAACCTTGATATAGTTTCGCGGATCGATATCACTGTCTTTATATAAGAGATTTATTGTAACACCAATATCCCTTCTTACTATCTTTCCATCATAAAAAAGTACCCTCTAAACAAAACGATCGATGGCCTGACAAAGCTTGACACGTCAGATTAACGTGCCTGTCATATTATCTGGACAGATCGGAGAAAAAAAACAAAGCCTTGCTCGTACAAAAAAAACAACTTCAGCGCTCAACGTCCAAACGCGATGCATAATGGCAACCAGCCCGGCTCTCAAAAGCAGCTATACGTATTGTGTTAAATCGATTCAGAGTGACAGCCGAGCTTGTTCATAACATACCAACGAGTGTATAACCCTAGAAACCTAGTTTTTGTTCTTTTCTAGGATTTTCGCGTGGGAGGAGGTGTATCTTTACGAACAGATATACGCTATAGAATTGGCCTCGCGTATTAAAACCTTTCAACAGCGTTGGAAGTAGCTTAAGGCGTTTGTAAATCTTAACATGCAGCTTAAGGTTACACACAACCAAATGTTTTCCCATAGACTTCTATAGTAACGTTATAGCTTTTTAAAAAATAACTAGGCATTCAACAGCCATAACATTTACATATGTGCACAGTCTGGCCTTAAAGCTGCAATAAAAACACAAATTTTGGCTAGGTTACCCAGCTCCTTTTCCGAGTACAGGAAGCTGAACACACCAACCCCAGTTCCGCACCAAATATCACCTGCTTGAAAATATCTGTGCTCACATAAAGCACAAGTCATCTTGTTCAAAAAGTCAGCACCAAATATTGAAAAATATGGGCAGTTTTAATTACTGGATGGATGTGCATTTAAAAGACATAAAAATCTTACACAATATCATCCAATCACAGCCTGCATATGTCTCTTGATCTGTACTGAAGGCTCCCTACGAAAACCGCACTGTCACAACCAGTTCTGATTTAGTGTAGTAGAACCTTAAGGCGTTTGTGAATCTTAACATGCCATAGTTACGTCGATGATACGTGTATTGGGTTTTCTTATAAAGGAGTTTGTAGGTTGGCGGGAAGTCTTTAATTCTTGGCTTAAAGTGGCCTTGAGTTAAAGAAGTATTTCTATTGTTCATGGAGTTATATTTGTCAGCGTGAGTAGGTAATGTGTTATGGGCGAAGAGGAGTAAGAGCGTGTTGAGAGTAGATATCCCCATGGCTATTTGTGCTTCCCGTCTTGCTGATCTGTTAGAGTAGGTATCCCCAAGGCTATTTGTGCGCCCCGTCTTGCTGATCTGTTAGAGTAGATATCCCCAAGGCTATTTGTGCCCCCCGTCTTGCTGATCTGTTAGAGTAGGTATCCCCAAGGCTATTTGTGCTCCCCGTCTTGCTGATCTGTTAGAGTAGGTATCCCCATGGCTATTTGTGCTTTCCGTCTTGCTGATCTGTTAGAGTAGGTACCCCCATGGCTATTTGTGCTCCCCGTCTTGTTGATCTGTTAGAGTAGGTATCCCCAAGGCTATTTGTGCTTTCCGTCTTGCTGATCTGTTAGAGTAGGTATCCCCAAGGCTAACTGAGCTCCCCGTCTTGCTGATCTGTTAGAGTAGGTATCCCCAAGGCTATTTGTGCCCCCCGTCTTGCTGATCTGTTAGAGTAGGTATCCCCATGGCTATTTGTGCTCCCCGTCTTGCTGATCTGTTAGAGTAGGTATCCCCAAGGCTATTTGTGCCCCCCGTCTTGCTGATCTGTTAGAGTAGGTATCCCCAAGGCTATTTGTGCGCCCCGTCTTGCTGATCTGTTAGAGTAGGTATCCCCAAGGCTATTTGTGCTTCCCGTCTTGCTGATCTGTTAGAGTAGGTATCCCGAAGGCTATTTGTGCTTCCCGTCTTGCTGATCTGTTACAGTAGGTATCCCCAAGGCTATTTGTGCTCCCCGTCTTGCTGATCTGTTAGAGTAGGTATCCCCAAGGCTATTTGTGCTTCCCGTCTTGCTGATCTGTTAGAGTAGGTATCCCCAAGGCTATTTGTGCTTCCCGTCTTGCTGATCTGTTAGAGTAGGTATCCCCAAGGCTATTTGTGCTCCCCGTCTTGCTGATCTGTTAGAGTAGGTATCCCCAAGGCTATTTGTGCTCCCCGTCTTGCTGATCTGTTAGAGTAGGTATCCCAATGGCTATTTGTGCTTCCCGTCTTGCTGATCTGTTAGAGTAGGTATCCCCAAGGCTATTTGTGCTCCCCGTCTTGCTGATCTGTTAGAGTAGGTATCCCCAAGGCTATTTGTGCTCCCCGTCTTGCTGATCTGTTAGAGTAGGTATCCCCAAGGCTATTTGTGCCCCCCGTCTTGCTGATCTGTTAGAGTAGGTATCCCCAAGGCTATTTGTGCGCCCCGTCTTGCTGATCTGTTAGAGTAGGTATCCCCAAGGCTATTTGTGCTTCCCGTCTTGCTGATCTGTTAGAGTAGGTATCCCGAAGGCTATTTGTGCTTCCCGTCTTGCTGATCTGTTAGAGTAGGTATCCCCAAGACTATTAGTGCTTCCCGTCTTGCTGATCTGTTAGAGAAGGTATCCACAAGGCTATTTGTGCTCCCCGTCTTGCTGATCTGTTACAGTAGGTATCCCCAAGGCTATTTGTGTTTCCCGTCTTGTTGATCTGTTAGAGTAGGTACCCCCAAGGCTATTTGTGCTCCCCGTCTTGCTGATCTGTTAGAGTAGGTATCCCCAAGGCTATTTGTGCTTCCCGTTTTGCTGATCTGTTAGAGTAGGTATCCCCATGGCTATTTGTGCCCCCCCGTCTTGCTGATCTGTTAGAGTAGGTATCCCCGAGGCTATTTGTGCTCCCCGTCTTGCTGATCTGTTAGAGTAGGTATCCCCAAGGCTATTTGTGCTTCCCGTCTTGCTGATCTGTTAGAGTAGGTATCCCCAAGGCTATTTGTGCTTCCCGTCTTGCTGATCTGTTAGAGTAGGTATCCCCAAGGCTATTTGTGCTCCCCGTCTTGCTGATCTGTTAGAGTAGGTATCCCCAAGGCTATTTGTGCTCCCCGTCTTGCTGATCTGTTAGAGTAGGTATCCCAATGGCTATTTGTGCTTCCCGTCTTGCTGATCTGTTAGAGTAGGTATCCCCAAGGCTATTTGTGCTCCCCGTCTTGCTGATCTGTTAGAGTAGGTATCCCCAAGGCTATTTGTGCTCCCCGTCTTGCTGATCTGTTAGAGTAGGTATCCCAATGGCTATTTGTGCTTCCCGTCTTGCTGATCTGTTAGAGTAGGTATCCCCAAGGCTATTTGTGCTCCCCGTCTTGCTGATCTGTTAGAGTAGGTATCCCCAAGGCTATTTGTGCTCCCCGTCTTGCTGATCTGTTAGAGTAGATATCCCCATGGCTATTTGTGCTCCCCGTCTTGCTGATCTGTTAGAGTAGGTATCCCCAAGGCAATTAGTGCTTCCCGTCTTGCTGATCTGTTAGA
The DNA here is from genome assembly GCF_023055435.1 of Haliotis rufescens. Taxonomy (NCBI): domain Eukaryota; kingdom Metazoa; phylum Mollusca; class Gastropoda; order Lepetellida; family Haliotidae; genus Haliotis; species Haliotis rufescens. Next base: position 303,809 of record NW_025964390.1, read on the forward strand.
GTAGGTATCCACAAGGCTATTTGTGCTCCCCGTCTTGCTGATCTGTTAGAGTAGGTATCCCCAAGGCTATTTGTGCTCCCCGTCTTGCTGATCTGTTAGAGTAGGTATCCCCAAGGCAATTAGTGCTTCCCGTCTTGCTGATCTGTTAGAGTAGGTATCCACAAGGCTATTTGTGCTCCCCGTCTTGCTGATCTGTTAGAGTAGGTATCCCCGAGGCTATTTGTGCTCCCCGTCTTGCTGATCTGTTACTTTATGCATAAGAATCGGAATTTCCGCTCGGATTGGCAAAAATCGAAGCAAGAGAATTTGGTCAAGGATTTAACTTATGCTTCAGTTATATTGATGATCTGATATGTTTTAATAATGGTCAATTAGCCAACTCCCTTTCTCCAATTTACCCATCTGAGTTATGAAAGAAACCACTGGAACCGCCTCATCCGTTTCATATTTAGATCTGTACTACGGCTGGGACGGGTACTCGGGTACTCGGGTACTCGGGTCGGGTAGGTACTAAGTAGGACCCGGGTACCCACAGGACTACCCTGACCCGTGGTTAGTCACGTGATATATTGTTTAATAACAAAAAGTATCTTAATCTCTATGTTCAAGCTACAAGTCACTAATGTTAGCAGTTATTCGTGACTTCTACGCCCATTCCTTCTGACTTTTATATGTTTGAATAAAAATAAGACTTCAGTCAACTTCAGTGTATACACCAGATCGTTTCATACATGTATCTAAACACATTTTACAAGAGCTACGGTCGAACTTTTTCCAATGAAAATGACAGTTTGTACCTACCTCTTGAAACCTACAGCGGGTACCCGGGTAGGGTCGGGTAGTAGGGGGGTGGGTACCCGGGTAGTAAATTTGGACTCGTCCCTGCCCCAATCTATACATGACGCTTTAGAGTGACAAACATGTCCAACAGTAAACTTCTAACAGTTCTAACAGTAAACTTCCCCTATATTCCCACAGCTCCAACCTTTGGTGTACAATCGAGCATTCCCTTTCAACGACGATTTTGAAGAGCGTCGTAGGAGTCTTGCTCAATTCCCTATTTTGACTTGTACCATATGTTCCCCTGTTTTGTCACGTTAACAATTGACTTGCCTTTGTATGTGTTTGTGAAGTGGACCACCGTTGGGGCAGAATACGATCACCTTTTTTTGAACACTTGGTGTGATCACTCAATGTTAGCGATTCATAAATATAAAACGTCAACGTCCGGGAGAGTCAATCTCGATTATCCGCCATTCCATTCGACGTAAGAGCCAAGAAGCTTATGATGTAGTCGGAAGAGTACAATGTTATCTGTTTTTAACAGACATTTCGTATGATAATACCAACGTTTTGTCGCTTCATTTTACGTGTGGTTTCACATCTGTGTGATAGGGAAGCCCAGTGGTCGAAGCGGTCGCTCGGTACATTAAAACCCATGTTCATGTTGACGAGTATTTGAACCCGTGGGATACAATGACATCGAACCACCCAAATACAAGCCAACCAATGAAAATCAGCAGAGAGCAACCAAACTATGTAATATGTACACACAGTAAATAGAAACAGCCTCACAAAGTGTGAATCGTAATGATTAAAAACCCGACACATTTTCAATGGCGACCGCAACAAACCGCGTGCGCCCTCAGTCTGTTGGGGTCTGCGTGATTTACTGTGTTTGGTGCCAGTGTAAATGTGGCGGGTTTTCCTTATTACGATGTACACTTGAGGAGGATTGTGTCTTGTTTGGATTTTTTGTGTCACTTTCTATTTAATGTCTGAACATAAGTTTGCTTGCTCTCTGCTGGTTTTCATTGGTAGGCCGGAAGTAGCCCAGCCTCCTATCACACGCATAGCATGCTGGGTGATGTCTTTATATCCAGACCCCCCACGAATCCCATTTATATACTGTAATTGATGAAATCAGCAAAACGACGAGATACAATGAATTACATTTCACGTCCATTCTGAACTGAAGCAGTCAACATAAAGTACATTTCATGTTAATTTCCCTTATGATTGACACTGTCTCAACATCTAGGACAGTTTCTGTCACGTGGAGACTGCAAACAATTCGATCACAGACAAAGCTGGATAAAAATACTCACACCCACTTTCCCATACATGCCGGTTCGCCCGTTCTAAACACAAAACCAAAATAGAATACGTTCAACACCATTCGGAATATTTATTGGTAACTGTAGCTTTAATTGGGAGATAAACCTACCGAGTTTTCATTAAATAGTTCTGTTTTATGTTTATTAGCTTTAAATTTCATTTAAGGCCAAATGAAGTAATCTGAGTTGGCGATGTTAAAGTGAAACTTGCCATGGCTCTAAAAGTACAGTCTTTTGAACTTGGAACTGAGGGTCAAAGTGGCTTGCACGGGCGTGCCACAAATATGTGATCATGGGTTCGAACCCAGATTCGCCCTGATAATATTTCAAGGTTTGTCAGAGCTGTTTAAAGCGTAGCTAACCCCAACTCACTCACTTGCTACAGAGGGATAACAGTCCACTGTCTGTTGCTTATAATGTATCTAGAAGATGCAAATATTGACACTGAGACATTATCTTCAGGGTATTCCTCAACTTATGTACGTTAGAGTTCGCAAGGGGGCACGGGTGGCCCAGTCGTCTAAGGCGCCACAATTCGCTGTGCAGAGTTGCGTCCCTTGGGCACGCCAGAAACCTAGGATCGTGGGTTCAAATCCCAGTTCGCCCCGGTTATTTTCCTAGGTTGTTTGCTCCATATCCGTGCTCGTGGGTTATTACTTATTAACACCTTGTTATTACTTAATTATTTTCTTCTGTCCACCGCTTCTTCTTCAGCTGAGCAAGGAGATAAGAGAAGCCCCAAAATAACATGAACGGCCTTGTTCTCTTTTCTCCTTGAAAAGAATAGGCGTATCCGTACGCGCAAGATATTCGCCAAGCACTGAATATATTAACCTAGCACCGTAGATAATGGGTGACAACCTCCTTCTTTCAATGACCGACTATGCGTGGGCGGTATTCGAGAAATGAGATCAACTAATTAACTCAAGAAAAGAAGTAGGACAATCAGCTTTATATGGCTAAACTCCGCATTTGCCACCACCTTGTCCCGAAAGGTCGGATTTCATTTAAGAAATTGTTTCCAATATCATCATTGGCTCTGAGTGAATCTGTGGAAGTAGGCGCTGGCAGATTTGTGGGCTGGGATATTTGATTTGACCTTACTTTACGAGATTTCAGTCATTGCTGTCAGAATAAAGTACCGGCCCTGAAATTCTATATGATGTAATCTTCCAATTGCAGGCTCACTCTGAAAATATTTTCCATAAGCAACGTGATGAGATTAATGTGGGATGTGGGACAAGCGGTTCAGGGTATGGTGAGTTGGTTCAAGGACAAAGGTAAGGAGAATATGGCACAGGCTGAGGGAGGGAGTCAGGAAATGGGACGTGACAGAGAGAGTGGGAAGAAGAATGGAGGGATTGAGAGGAGAGAGTGACAGAAGAAATGAAGAAAGACGCAAATAGAAAATAGAATGCGTTTCCAAACAGTTGAGAGAATGATTTGTGAGATGTCGTTGACTTAACTGAACTGAACTTTATTTAAGCTCTGGCCGCTATCAGCGGCATCAGAGGTACAAAATTATTTCAACAACGTAATACATATACATATAAATATAGAATATATACAAAAACATCTTGGCCGAGCATACATGCATATTTATACAGATTTACTATGGTAGCAATATATGTGCAATTCAGAGGACGATATAATCATGTATGATGTCGTTGAGAGGATGGTGTGAATTTGTCCGATGTCGTTGAGAGGATGGTGTGAATTTGTCCGATGTCGTTGAGAGGATGGTGTGAATTTGTCTGATGTCGTTGAGAGGATGGTGTGAATTTGTCCGATGTCGTTGAGAGGATGGTGTGAATTTGTCCGATGTCGTTGAGAGGATGGTGTGAATTTGTCTGATGTCGTTGAGAGGATGGTGTGAATTTGTCCGATGTCGTTGAGAGGATGGTGTGAATTTGTCTGATGTCGTTGAGAGGATGGTGTGAATTTGTCCGATGTCGTTGAGAGGATGGTGTGAATTTGTCCGATGTCGTTGAGAGGATGGTGTGAATTTGTCCGATGTCGTTGAGAGGATGGTGTGAATTTGTCCGATGTCGTTGAGAGGATGGTGTGAATTTGTCTGATGTCGTTGAGAGGATGGTGTGAATTTGTCCGATGTCGTTGAGAGGATGGTGTGAATTTGTCTGATGTCGTTGAGAGGATGGTGTGAATTTGTCCGATGTCGTTGAGAGGATGGTGTGAATTTGTCCGATGTCGTTGAGAGGATGGTGTGAATTTGTCCGATGTCGTTGAGAGGATGGTGTGAATTTGTCCGATGTCGTTGAGAGGATGGTGTGAATTTGTCCGATGTCGTTGAGAGGATGGTGTGAATTTGTCCGATGTCGTTGAGAGGATGGTGTGAATTTGTCTGATGTCGTTGAGAGGATGGTGTGAATTTGTCCGATGTCGTTGAGAGGATGGTGTGAATTTGTCCGATGTCGTTGAGAGGATGGTGTGAATTTGTCCGATGTCGTTGAGAGGATGGTGTGAATTTGTCCGATGTCGTTGAGAGGATGGTGTGAATTTGTCTGATGTCGTTGAGAGGATGGTGTGAATTTGTCCGATGTCGTTGAGAGGATGGTGTGAATTTGTCCGATGTCGTTGAGAGGATGGTGTGAATTTGTCCGATGTCGTTGAGAGGATGGTGTGAATTTGTCCGATGTCGTTGAGAGGATGGTGTGAATTTGTCCGATGTCGTTGAGAGGATGGTGTGAATTTGTCTGATGTCGTTGAGAGGATGGTGTGAATTTGTCCGATGTCGTTGAGAGGATGCTGTGAATTTGTCCGATGTCGTTGAGAGGATGGTGTGAATTTGTCCGATGTCGTTGAGAGGAGGTGCAGTGGGGTAGCCTAGTAGTTAAGGCGTTCGCTCGTCACGCCGACGATCCAGGTTCGATTCCCGACATGAACACAATGTGTAAATGCCCTTTCTGGTGTCCCCCGCTGGATATTCTGGAATATTGCTAAAAGCGACATAAAGCCCTACTCACTCACTCGTTGAGAGGATGATGGGAACCATTGTCACTTGTCCATTTTGAAAGACGATCCTGAGGCAACAACTGGACAGAGGTCAGCGGTTTTGTCCGGCAGCACAGCAAACACCGTACAATAGTTCACCAAAGGCCAGCTAAACCGCTGTAGGTGCAAGCTAAATGTTCCCGCTTGTAACGTCATCTGCTTACAGATATAGCATGAAACCATATCCCATGACGTCACTGGCTGTTTGAGCATTCGATCATCCTTTTATACAGCTGTTACTATCTATAGCAGTCATCTGCCCCCACCACCAGTCATAAAAAGAAAGAAGGGGAAGGTCAAGGTGACCATTAATTCGCGAGGAAGGGATACAATAAGAGCTTAGTGAGGACCGTTTGGGATCGGATAGCATCTGTGAAATGTGGTTGTGACAGTTCATCTTTCATTAAGGCTGACGTGATGATGACGATGACAATTACTGAATAATTGAATATATAGATACATTGAATGAATCAATTTATGAATAAAATGAATTGATAAGAATGATTGAATGAACGAATAAATAAATATATGTATGTATGTAGGGATGAATAGATGGATGGACGGACGGACGGACGAATGGATGGTGAATGGATGGACGGACGGACGAATGGATGAATGAATGGATGGACGGATGGATGGATGGACGGATGGACGAATGGATGATGGATGGATGAATGGATGGACGGATGGACGAGTTGATGATGATGAATGGATGAATGGATAGACGGATGGACGAATGGATGATGGATGGATGAATGGATGGACGGACGGAAGAATGAATGGAAGGATGGATGGATGAATGGATGGACGGACGGACGGATGAACGAATGGAAGGATGGATGATGGATAAGGAGATAAACAGGTAGTTTGTCTAACTGATAACTGTGACATTGACATTTCTTTCGAGAAGACTCACGTGTAAGGAGACCATTGTCAGTTCGTCGACATATGTGATACCTATATATATACTGAACAACAAAAGTTCCTGTGACATTGAATAAGAATTAATGCAAAGTTATGTGTTTTACCAAATCTGAAACAATTTCTCCTGTAAGTGTTCAAATGGTTACATTTGCCATACTGACTTCAGAAAATGTGTGATTTCATAAAAAAAAACATGAACATGCCAACGTGTCCACCTCTGGTTGCGATGCAAGCAACACATTTTCGTCTCATGAAAGTCCGGTGGGATATCTGCCAATATCTGCTGTAGCATGTTTCGAAGTTCCCTGAGTGTCTGTGGAATATGTGGTTGACGTCGAAGGCGCCGTTCCATCTCATCCCACATGTGCTCGATTGGTGAGAGATCAGGGGAGCGAACCGGCCAGGGGATGACATTGACGTTGTTTTGTTGAAGAGAATCCTGAAACAAGTCGAACAATATGAGGCCGGGCGTTGTCATGTTGAAAGGTAATGCTTGGGCCATGACGACGCAAAAACAGTAGAACAACAGGGCCGATGATCTCGTCGCGGTAGCGCTGTCCATTGAGATTTCCCTCTACCGCTATCAAACGGGTCCTCTGTCTTGCTGTAATCCCAACCCCATACAATAACGCTGCCGCCCCCGAACCGATCTTCTTCCATGACACAATGATTGACGTAACGTTCACCTCGACGTCGGTAAACTCGAATCCGTCCATCGCTGTGGCTGAGGTGAAAACTAGACTCGTCAGTGAATAGAACTTGTCCCCACTGCATGGCCGTCCAGCGTAGACGCTGTTTGCACCACTGTAGACGTGCTTGACGGTAGTTTCCTGTCAAAATGGGACGTCTGGCGGGTCATCTGGCGACAATCCCTGCATATCTGAGGCGACGACGTACGGTTTGTGAAGATATTCATCGAAGGCCAGGGATGCTTCTTGCAGTCACTGTTGCTGGCTGGAATCGATTTCGTAGGTGTGTTGTTCGAATCCAGTTGTCTCGTCGATTATTGGTTACGCGTGACCTGCCACTCCGAGGCTGGTCTCTGACTGCATTCGTCTGTTGCCAATGTTGCCATAAACACCCAATGGTGTTTCTGTGGACGTTAAATTGTCTTGCAACATCACGTTGACTCGACCCTGCTTCAATCATACCAATGGCTCGCAGACGCTCTTTTTCGGACAGTTGGGGCATTTCGTAATGTTGAATAATTTTGTTATTTTGTTGTTTTTCTGAGTGGTTGTCAGCACGATGCTAAACAATGCATATGGAATCCCGTTAACGCACATGTTTTTATACCCATTCTTGGGTACTGAAATGCATGGGGCTTGCATAAAAGTCAACTTTTGCATGGAATGCATGCTTTTCTGTAGCAGTTGCGTTTTTGTGACTTGATTCCATACATGTACTACAATATTGAAAACCAAACATTACTTGTTTGAAAAATACACTAAAATATTGGTGTCACAGGAACTTTTGTTGTTTTGTTGTAAATGGATTACAGCCTCAAGAGGGGATTCTTGTGCCAATTAGATCTCAATGGGCGTGGGATAACCACAATGAAAAATGGGTTGGGATACTACTTGACCAAAAGAACCAGCCTCGTCTAATCAAAGTCCATATTCTCATCTTTATCGACCACTGTTTTGTATGTCCCACTGAAAACACCATCGTAAAATCAGTGCCAGCGATATTCAAACCTTAAACCCAAGTTTACCCACATTATGTTGAAAACCAAGCAAAACCAACAACCACAATTATGCACCTAGGCATGGTCCATTGAACAATTTAACTAATACTCCCCATTGACAACTATATAATATAAAAAACTCTTCAACTTATTGAAAATAATACTTCAAAAGCAATCGATAAGTCCCGGAACAGCACATACTCATTATCCAGCGCCACGACCATCGCAGTTTTAATTACCAGCAACTCGTCGCGTTCAGTACGGTTATCACCAAGAGGCGCTAATGTCTGTCTGCAATAAAATGTTGATTCACGACATCCAATGCAGGGGAGGAGACGGGGGTCAGTGTACCCCTCCCGCGTGGGTGGATGACCCTAATCAAGATACAAGGGAAACCTAATAACGAGAGCTGATGAAAGCGAATCATTTCCATTGCATTCCTTCACTCAAATAATCCATTGCTGGCGGTGCGGTCTGGACTTGAATGCGATATCAATATATATGGAAAACCCGTTTGATTGCTTGAATACTCAAATTTAACTGTCCAAACGTTTCTCATGATCGTGGCATTTATGTACTCATTATCTCATGTTTAATCGATGAACGGTGTAGAAACGTATGTTTTTTAAATTCATCACTTGTCTAGGTGGGCGTATGGCGTTGTCATGGACGGGGTAACACAAATAGGTGTTTAATTTCAAGAACTAATAATGATGGGTCCATAATGCTTTATCGTGAACACATTCCTTGTTCCTATTGATAATGTTTTATGGATCATTTTAAATTAGCTAGACATGTATCTTTATTTGCTGTATAAAACACTACAGGGTATTATTAAGAATGATTCATGAGGGAATCTAAATAATTTTTATGTACATTTTCAATAGATTCATATTTTATGAATGTTTGATTGAATGACCGATGTCAATTGTCCATGCTATGGTCAAAAGTCTTACCGATGTCAATTGCCCATGCTATGGTCAAAGGTCTTACCGATTGTCAATTGTCCATGCTATGGTCAAAGGTCTTACCGATTGTCAATTGTCCATGCTATGGTCAAAGGTCTTACCGATTGTCAATTGTCCATGCTATGGTCAAAGGTCTTACCGATTGTCAATTGTCCATGCTATGGTCAAATGTCTTACCGATTGTCAATTGTCCATCAAACGTTAACAGAGAAGTCTTTGCACGTGTCGGTTACGTCACTATCTGAAGCACGGCAGTCGTAAAATCTGGAGCCGTGTGTTTCTGCAATGACCTGAACGACTTCACGACGCCTCCTGCCCTTGGAACAAGAATCCCGTGGATGACACGTTGTGGGATGGCAGCCCATTCTTCACGAAGAGTGAGTGAGTTAAAATTTAACGTCGCATCGTCTTCACGAAGAGCACGGCGTCATTGCTTTAGATTTTGTGGCCCTGATTGACGTTGATGTACTCGTCTGCTGAGCCCATCCCAAAGATACTTAAATAGGTTGAGATCCGGTGACCCTGAGATACATACAACAATATGTTTATGTTAAGAGTTTTCAGAAATTCAATACCGACCCTTGCTTTGTATGGACGAGCATTGTCGTATTGAAAATGCCTCCCGGTTCTTGCGACCGACGTGACAGCGAACGTGAGGTTGTAATTTCTCGTCACGATGACGCACACCTGTCACTGATAAATATATATATTATAGACTTATATACTGCACCTTAGTCAGATAGTCCCTGTCCCGTCCAACTGAGTCATATGCAGTCTTGAAGATGATGGTCTTGATGGTTGACCGGAAGCTGTTGGCACGTCGACCGGAAGCTGTTGACAACCTTGGATCTCCTGAATGTTGAATTGCTCCAGGTATGACCATTGTCTGTTCTTGTGAGAAATGGCTCCTCATATCAAATTTATTAATTGAAATTATCACAAATAAATACCGCCCCCCCCCCCCCCCCCCCCCCCCCCTTTCCTCTCCCCATAACATACACACCGCTGACTTTAAGACACGCCTGCACACGACATCGTGTTTGTCTTGTTAGTGTTGATACCAGGATTGTGCGAAAACGTCAGTATCGTGCCCCACCTAGCTGTGACACATGTCATCGCTTGAAGGACGTCTACAGGTGCTGTCAATATCTGGGGACCAACGTGTCGAACAGCGTGTGTTATTGCCGACGTGTGAGGTGAGGGAGCTGGTCAATGACGCCGTTGAGGTTGCCGTGCAGGGAGGTGACGGAGGAAACGTGCTGGATGTGGCCTTTACATGGAGATGTTGATACAAGATCCGTGGGTTCTGATGCAGGAAAGGAGTGAGTGAGTGAGTATGGTTTAACTCGGATCTTCGGCGAGACGAGCGAACGCTTTAACCACTAGGCTACCCGACCGCCCCTGCAGGAAAGAAAGCTCAATTTGACGCAATACCTATACTATATAACATTGTGTTGGGAGATAAGCGGTCACGACGTTCCTCCTTTTCTTAACACAAATCACCACCCATATCATTACGCTGCCCTCTCTGGACACAACAACGGGCATTCTCCTCCGTTTATTTACAGACCGACGTCACATAGCAATATTGCTGTGTGGCTTTAAACAACAAACAAACAAACAAACGCAGTGATACCCTCAGGTTTTCTATGTTGGTACTCCCAAATTTATTTTTACAGCTCAGAATATATATTTGAGAGTTATGATTTAAATTGCAATAATAAATTTGTTTTGCATTATTACAATGAATGTTAATCCCTCTTAAATATAAAATGTTTTATATTGTCCTGTTTCTTTGATTTGTGCCACTTCAGCTGTTGTGTGCAGCGTGTTTGTGACTTAGGCCGTAACTGCCCTGGTATGTTGGGATTTAGTATGGAGATTAGATACTGTTTCAGCTACAGCCACAAAACAAGATTTTTAGAATTCAAAACTATCAGCCTGCATATTTCTAAGATAAACAAACTGCAACAATGTCATATTTGTAGCACGCTATTGTTTGTCAACTGTCCGAAGCATATTAATTATGTTTTTCAAGAATTTTCGGGGACATTTTCTTTTTCGATAAACCTCAGCCCCTCCCTCCACGCCGTGATGCACTGGACATACTGCTCAAAGCAGCGTTAAAGCAAACTTACTCACTCACTACACAGTGTTACCCAGTCTTATAAGATCACTTTGTGAAACGCGGGGCTGGTTCCGCTCGCTCACTCACTCACTCATGCACACACTCACTCACTCAAACGAAAATGATAATCTTTATTGCAAGAAAAAAACACGAGGAAACACACATTTCTGTGAGCTATCTGCACTCATCTGTTATTTGAAATAAAGCCGATATCTACATTTGGTGTAGTAAAGGCGATTCTAATTGCACCCTACGGCAAATAAATCTCAACCATTTTCCAATTTAGAAATTGTGCGAATGCGTTCTAGTAACCCACTTGCGATCTATCCCCAAAGTAGTACAACATTCCATTGTGTTAACCATGAGCACGGCGATTGGGGTGTGTATTACTTGGACACGTGTAGTTCGGGGAGCTGGGAACACGAACGCAAAGCGCCCGAATCAACCGTAACCTGCCCTTCAGAACTGCCATAGATTTAAACCAGCTGCACCGTCACCGACGACATCCCCGACTTTCATCATTCTCCCATATTCAGCGGAAACGTAAAATTATTACCAAAGAACCCAACAGGGACTGGCAGCGGTTTAATTGGAACCATCTGCATCGTCATTTAAAAAACCCGTTCAATTAAAATACAAAAATACGAATAAAAACATGTCCTAACAAAAAAAGCCAACTCCCGTGCGAAATGTCTACGAGCGGGGGCGGTGAGCCTCCCTTTCACACCGAGGGACCAACGGGAATCGATCAATGATTTCTATCGAACGAGGTTCGTTTCCCTGGAAAATTTCACAAGACGCTGCCGCCGCTTTTTTTGGTTGGTTCCAGGAATCGGATCAATGGTGTACATGTTTCCGGCGTTCTCCAAGAGGAACATGGAAACGAGCGATCGTGTCACTCGCAGTCGAGTCAGACGGTTAAAGAAGTGCTCCTTGGCGGCTAAAACCCCACAGTGCTAAACCGCTTCATGTAATTCACGAAAGTTCACATGGCGGGGCTGTCTTCTCGAAGAGTGTTTACACGGCACCAAAGGGTATTGAACTCAGTGCCTTGTGGGTTACAGTGGCTGGCATCAGGACGTATTCTTGTCAGGATTCTTGCTTCTTAGAGAAAATAATTTATTTTGAGAGTGTTCCTGTAAACAAAAATGGTCCTACTTTTGGAACGAGACAATTTGTTGAAATTGTTTGACTTAGCTCTGGTTCTCAGGCACGTGCTTCGAGTATTACGAAATATTCTAGCTTCCTGGTTGGGGTGAACATGAAAGGGCAATGTTTGTTTTGCGACTTGGGGGTTGAAGTCAAATTTGTTCATGCTGAATGGCGAAAGTGTGTTAATGATATCGACACGCGAGACGTTCAAGAAATATGTTAACATGTTGGTGAAATCGTTGTTACAGCATTTTTTGTGTAAATTGTTAGCTGATGATAAGCAGGCTGTCAGAGTGGCAAACTATCAACAAGACTGTATGACAAGAGGAAAGGCTTCAACTCTCCAATAGTCAAGTTTCCCTTTATATCGAGCAATAATTCCAGCTCCAGCCTTTGGTGTCTTCATTTCAGAAGTAAATCGAGCAAGCTGTTTCCTAGAAGATATCAAGAAACGTCTTATGACTCTGGCACAAAAGTTGGTTCATCGGGGTAACAACATTCAAGGCCTCAGCACAGCTTTCATAAAGTTTTTGTTTGTTTGTTTGTTTGTTTGTTGTTTAACGCCGCACTCAGCAATATTCCAGCTATATGATGGCGGTCTGTAAATAATCGAGTCTGAGTGAGTGAGTATGGTTTTACACCGCTTTTAGCAATATTCCAGCAATATCACGGCGGGGGACACCAGAAATTGGCTTCACACATTGTACCCATGTGGGGAATCGAACCCGGGTCTTCGGCGTGACGAGCGAACGCTTCGACCACAAGGCTACCCGACCGCCCCTAATCGAGTCTGGATTAGACAATCTAGTGATTGACATCATGAGCATGAGCAATGGGGATACGATGACATGCATCAAACAAGTCAGTGAGTCTGACCATCCGATCCTGTTAGTTGCAAGCATGGGTTGCTGAAGACAGATTCTAAATGATAATAAAACCGTGGACTGAAAGGTAGCGATCGAGCTATCATTCCATTCGCTGCGTAATCTCAAAACGAGGCTTACATTATCGTGCTATTTTTAGCATCACTGGTATTTTATTCACATAAGTTGTACATGGCTGATATAACATTGGTGACGTGTGCGAACAGGACTTTCACTGTGACGTAATCAGGCCACGTGTTACTTTAAGTCGTCCAGACTTTTAGTATAGCTCTGTTGCTTCCTTTAATGATACAATGCAATACAACGGCATGTCACTGAGCAGAGTTGTATCTTTTCTGTCGTGGATCGAATCCCGAATTCACTCATTCCTCGTCTGTCATCACCATGCAACCTGTGCTCATGGGTTTCACAAAAGCGATATATGTTTAAACCTTTATGACCCACATCGCGCTGACGCATCGTCATAAAAATTAACATATATAAGGTTAACCCCTAATAACTCCACTCATCCACTACTGGATACCCAAGAAGATCCGGGGTAGAATAAGTCTTCAGCAACCCATGCTCGCCGTAAGAGACGACTATGCTTGGCGCAAAAGGCGACTGACGGGATCGGGTGGTCATGCTCGCTGACTTGGTTGACGAATGTCATCGTATCCCAGTTTCGTAGATCGATGCTCAAGATGACAATCACTGGATTGTCTGGTCCAGACTCGATTGTTTACAGACCGCTGTCATGTAGCTGGAATATTGCTGAGTGCGGCGTTAAACAACAACCATCCAACCAAGCAACCCCTACTGAAGATACACACCATACTGTGTTTGGTAGAAGTGTTCTCAACGAGAATGACCATCACCCAGTGCCGTCGAAAGTCATAAACAGTATGTATACAGTATACAGTAGGCTGAGGTACTTATATAACGGCAAAACATGTAAGTTGAACGCACTGGCGCAAATACTTTCAAACACGCAGCCACATCCCGGAAAAAAACAACGTATATCAAATGTCAACGTCGCATGTTTTATTATGAAAACGTTTCGTTTGACAAGCACCAATTTGGCGATATGTTCTTGACAATGATTAGATTCCGCGTAGCTCGTTGTTGATCAACAGCTGAGGAGGATAAACACTGTTAGTGGAACTAAACTTAATGTGTAGCATGTGCACAATACAACTATACGGCCAAGATACTCCATCCCGGATGGGTGCGGAGGATCTGTAATGAGTCATCGGCAAAATTAGTTAACCATTTACTTGCACAGAGCTTACGAAGTTACCGTCCACTTGGTGTACAGGAGCGGACTTAAAACAGTGCATTAAGTTTCATGCATCCATCATTGTGGAAGATACGATTGAATTTGTACATTTTTTTCTTGTCGAGTTCAATGTTTTTACTGAGCATTAGGAACATGGTATTTTAGTTCTTCATGATATTATATCACGGTTAATTTCAATTAGCTTATTTGTGAAATATCATTACCAAAGTATGAGGCAAGTTTGGAGCAGTTTGCGAGTGAGTGAGTATGGTTTTACGCCGCTTTTTGCATATTCCAGCAATATCACGTCGGGGGACACCAGAAATTGGCTTCACACATTGTACCCATGTGGGGAATCGAACCCCGTGGTCTTCAGCGTGACGAGCGAAGGCTTTAACCACAAGGCTACCCCACCACCTGTAGCTGTTTGGAGCCGCGTTAAAGGCCGTTTATGTCAGTTTGGGATGAAAGTCCCAGTAATACGGATGCCAGACGTTCGCCACAAGGGTTGAAACCCTTGAGAATGTGTCAGGTGCTGAGAGGCTAATAATAACATCTGGAATTTTAATTCACGACTAACGGATCCTGGCAAGGCTAAGGGAGATGTCTGCACAAAATGATTCCCAAAAGATATATAATTGTTCTCTGGCACCCATGCTTATTTCTGCGTCTACTTATACTGGATAAGGATGATTAACATGTGTGAACACGTGGTATACGTGGTATAATTGCTGTATAACAACCACCAGTCACTGAAAGATCCGGGGTAGAATAGGTCTTCAGCAACCCATGCCCATTTAAAGGTGACTATGCTTGTCGTAAAAGGCGACAAACGGGATCGGGTGGTCAGGCTCGCTGACTTGGTTGAAGCATGTCATCGATCCCAATTGCGTGGATCGATGTTCATGATGTCAATCACTAGATTGTCTGGTCCAGACTCGATTATTTACAGACCGCCGTCATATAGCTAGAATATTGCTGAGTGCGGCGTTAAACAACAAACCAACCAACCAACATGGATTGGCCCGCCTTGTTTATTTACAGGCTGCTGTTACGAGGTGACGCAATAGACACAATTCATAGGTAACAACTGTATGATGGATATTTTACTGTAAAGGCGACGTTTCGGTATAGATACTTATATGGTAGTCAAGCAAGTGCTTCTTCTCTAGTCTGATGAGGCTGTTGATGGTGTTGACTGCTACGTCTCCATGTAGACGACGGATTAATTGTTTGATAGGCATTACTAAGAAGTTGACGGATGACAAGGTAGACAAGTGCATGAAATTGCCCTCTTGTCGCTTGTATATATGTACCTGCCTTCTAGAAATTACCCACCCAGAAACGTCTCGAACGATCAAACCTTGTGTTAATGTACACAACTAGGGGCAGATAACTCTAATGACGTTTTGGTATAGATCCTTATACCGTTGTCAAGCAAGACTGTAAGGGTCTATACCGAAACGGCGTCTTTACAGTAATATATAGAAGTTATCCGTAAAGTGTGTATACTTGCCAGTACTTGGTCATCCGTCAACTTCTAAGTAATGCCCATCAAACAATTATTACGAGGTGATTTCAAAATGGAAACACAGAGGTTTACCTAGGAATCGTTCGCACAGAAATATATTGTGAATCAGTAAATGAGTGAGTGAGTGAGTTGGGTTTACAGCCGCTTTTAACAGTATTCCAGTCATATCACGGCGTGTCAGCTTAATGTGGGAGGAAAGCCCGAAGTGATGCAGGTCTCAGACGTTTACCACTTCGGTGAAACCCACGAGCACGGGTATGGTGCTGACAAACCAAGAAACATAATTGGGGCGAACCGAGATTGGAACCCACAATCATAGGTTTCTGGCGTGTCCAAGGGACGCAACTCTGCACAGGGAATCGCGGCGCCTTAGACGACTGGGCCACCCGTGCCCCCCAGTAAATGAATAACAATGAATAACAAATAAATTATTTAAACCCACAGTTTCAGGAGAATTACAAACGACAATACAATTGCAATGGGTCATTTAAGTGACATCAGCAAATAGTAACAGACCCTAAATTAAGTGCACTCAAACCAAAATCCGAATATTGTCAGTGTTGACGATCTTGAAAGGGGTCTGTCTACTGTCTTGAATCTAGAATAGTGCTGGAAGCCTGCAGGAAATCCAAATTTCCAAATAGGTTTCCAAACTGCGCTTGATAAGTAGATTAGAAACCAGCTAGGTCGAAAAGGGCGCAAAATCGCTCAAGAAATATCTCGAACGATCAAACCTGTCCTGTTAATGTACACAACTAGGGGCAGATAACTCTAATGACGCGAGTACAAAACCAGTTTGGAAAGCTTTACTTGCGGCTGTCAATTTAAATCTGACAACGACAGCACTTGATATATATTTAATCGGTGGCTCACTCATTTGTTGCCACTTACTTCCTACGCGATATTAATTTCTAATGGTACCTTGCTCTCTAGGGCTACCGGCCCGTGAAGACCTGGGATAGAACAGGTCTTCAGCAACCAATGCTTGCCATTAAAGGCAACTAACGGGATCGGGTGGTCAGACTCGCTGACTTGGTTGATGCATGTCATCGTATTCCAATTGCGTGGATCGATGCTCATGATGTCAATCACTGGGTTTTCTGATCCAGACTCGATTTAATTACAGACCGCCGTCATATAGCTGGAATATACTAGGAGCGCGGCGTTAAACAACAAACACACACACACAAACAAACAAACAAACAAACAAACGCTAGGGCTTCCCCGTTTGGACCCGGGCGCAGGACCCCATTGCTGGTCACAAGAGGCGACCAAATTGGGCAACCCGTAAAGATCCGGGTTGGATTTAATCTTCAGCACCCCATGCTTGTCGTAAGAGGCGACATGTCATCGTACCCCATTTGCATTGGGTGGTCAGGCCCGCTGACAAACAAACAAACCAACCAACCAACAAACAAACAATAAATCAAGTACACTTAGCATGAAATTTAGGTCACGCCGGGCTTGACTCCCCGGGCTTGACTCCAAACATGGGTACATATGCGAAGCCCGTTTGTGTCCTCTGTCGTGATTCTGATAGAATATTGACTGGGGCAATTTCACGTAAATCTCGGTGGTCGATGGGTAGCCTACCGAAGACCGAAGGCCCGGGTTCGATTCCGACATGAGTACAATGTGTAAAGTTCATTTCTGGTGTCCCCCACCGTGATATTGTTGGAACATTCATGAAATATGAAATACGACCACGCGACTCGCCAGTCCTGGGACATTTAAGGAGTGCAAGTATGCAAAGCAATATTTTGTAATTATGTTCTTATTAAATTAAAGAATCGTCAAAATTCAACAAACGGTCATGTCATGTTTCTGCATTTTGTACAGCCAGCCAGGAGGAGAAGCCGGAGGTTAACGGGACACAACGCACCATTCCATTATAATGAGTTAGAAGATCAGTACAGTGTTGTTTTAATTACCTCATTCAACTTTAAGTCAGTCTGAATATCGTCAAGCGTTCTCTTTATTCCCCTCCAGATCAAGGTCAGATGAAATGGGGTTCAACTTCGCTTTCAAGGTTATTGTACTTAAATAGCAATGTGAATAACAGGTGTACGCGTGCGTGCGTGCGTGCGTGCGTGCGTGCGTGCGTGCTTACGTGTGTCTGCTTCTACTTTAAGACTGTTTAACGCCACACTTAGAAATATTCCATCTATATGACGGCGGTAGAAATAATCGAGTCTGGACCAGACAATCCAGTGATTGATATCATGGGGATCATTGATATCACGATGACATGTCGCCTACTACGACAAGCATGGGTTGCTGAAGACCTATTCTAACCCGAATCTTCTCGGGTCCACAAAAATAATCTGTTAACGCCTTTAGGTATGAGGCGACCAGGGGGTTGAACCAACGACCTTCTACTCTAGAGGTAATGTTATTGTTTTGACGGTATACATGTATCTAGCCGCATTCGTGACCAACTCGTGTTATTCCGGATCTTCTTGCAGGTTACGGAAAGGGGCGAGTGGTGACGAATGATCTAGTCGGTCAAAGGGAAATAATCAACTCTTATCGCAAGATTGCCAGTCAGCATTCAAAATAACATATATACATTTAGTTTGTTTGTTTGTTGTTTAACGCCGCACTCAGCAATATTCCAATCTATACGACGGTGGTCTGTAAAAAAAAAGAGTCTGGACCAGATAATCCACTGATTGAAGTGAGCATCGATCCACGCAATTGGGAAACGATGACAGGCATCAACCAAGTCAGCGAGCCTGACCACCCGATCCCGTTAGTCGCCTCTTATGGCAAGCATTTTTACGGCAGGCATGGGTTGCTGAAGACCTATTCTACCCCGGATCTTCACGGGTCTGGCATTCAGTCTACATTGAGTAAAATTCCAAATTTAGTAAATGTCTGGATGGATGGTGATATTTAACATTTATTGTAGTTAAAACATTCTCACAAGTAAAAGCACCTGCCATTATAAATGACCATTTGAGCATATTTCAATGTTCGAAAAAGACGCAAAAAGGCCCATTTAAAGGTTGAAAATATATCACCCTGCTGACTGACTTCTGTCTCCTTGGCAGTTGAGCAGGGAAAAAGCTCTGGCCTACCGCTCCCCCTCACCTCTCTCACTTTTCATTTGATTAAAAGTTAATGATGATGTTTATCTCTAACCAAATTTACATCAATCATGCAGTGCATTTTCGATTTATTTGTTATTCCTGTAAATAAATATTCCTTAAGGGCACAAGTATATTTCAAGCATGCAGTTATCGCCGTTAATTTATCATCGCGGTATTTCGTTATTCTATTTCAAATGGCGGGGGATATACTATATATATCTGTCGCCACAAAGTGCCGTGATGCCCTGCTGTCGCGGTGGCGGTGACACAGGAAGAGGCGAAATAAACCATTTCTCTCGCGACAATTCGTGTCATTCTAGGACAAGATTCTTGCAGGTTACGGAAAGGGGCGGGTGGTGACGAATGGTGACAAGTGCAATTATCATACCTCCATGTCAGAAGGATGAGATCTGATTGGTCCACGTGATCTTGATAAAATACTGTGTATCCCGCCTTCGAGGGGAACAAATTTCTCAGCGGGGGAATAAATCTCTTATACACCGCCACGAACAAGTAAGGCTTCACGTGGATTTCTGAGAGGCAGAATAAATCCCTTGTACCCCGCTTCAAAGCTTTTTCCGAGTCAGTGGAAATCACGTGATATAGCGCAAGCTAACATTTTCTGTCAATTTTGAATTTGTTTGAATTCAATTACAATGTCATATTAAAACATGTCGGAAAGATAAATTCGTTGTAGCAGGATCACCAGGGGTACATGAGGTTTTATGCGGGTGCACGGGAATCACGCACGTTGAGACGCCCAACGCTAACACCGTATTCGTGCGTGCGTGATTCCCGTGCACCCTTTCAAGTTGAGTTGATTGGTTCAACTGTGTCATATGGCCCTGTGACATAGGGGTAGCATTATGCAGATGGCTGTTTCAATGAATGCTCGTTCCACCCGTGACGAACAGGTCTGGTTGTTGATGAAATATAGTGATAGCTAAATAGACAGATTTTTTATTCATGCACCGATTTTCTTTATATGTAATATCCAGTTATGTTTGACTGTTTAATAACCTCACACCAAGTTTGACTGGAGTAGGTCCAATAGTTTTTCAGATATTGTAGTAAACGTCGGTACCTTGAATTATCTTCCAGACTATAGGTTCCGAGTGCGTTCGGGATGTCATGTACGGGACATCCGGGTACACGGGTCATCGTGCAAAATCAAGTGTCAAGGTCAAGACAATGGCGGCTCGCACACTGGTTACAAGATATGGCGGACTCGCCACATTTACTATAGTATCCGAGATAAAGAGCCGTCATCCACTTTTTAAAAACTAACAAGCAAGAGACTGACAAGACAATAGTCATCCGTATATTTTCAACAAATGATGGGGCGGTGGGGTAGCCTGGTGGTTTCAAGTCTTCGCTCCTCACGCCGAAGACCCGGGTTCGATTCCGCACATGGGTACAATGTGTGAAGCCCATTTCTGGTGTCCCCCGCCGTGATATTGCTGGAATACTGCTAAAGGTGGCGTAAAACCATACTCACTCACTCGCCAACAAATGATGACACCGAATTAAGCTGAATTATGAAAATGTCTACCACCAGACGTAAACATTACAATTACCGCCACGTGCACATTCACATATTTCTTCTGAACGATTTTATTTCTCTGTTCGTTTTTACATGAACGTTGTACGTTGGTTTGGCTGCAATAGTTGTTAAAACCAATTGACGCCGTCACCTTTCACGGCCCGAGCCACATGCAAGATTTTACGTACGCACTTCCTAGTGTCAGACTTCCGGATTGTACAAATGGTCACACGGCCGTCATCGAATCATAGTGAGGCATTGAGTGAGTGAGTGAGTGAGTTGGGTTTAACGCCGCTTTTAACAATATTCCAGTTATATCGCGGCGTGTCAGCTTAATGTGGGAGGAAAGCCCGAAGTGATGCAGGCCTCAGACGTTTACCACTTCGGTGAAACCCACGAGCACGGATATGATGCTGACAAACCTAGAAACATAATCGGGGCGAACCGGGGTTCGAACCCACAATCATAGGTTTCTGGCGTGCCAATGTGACGCAACCCTGCACAGCGAATCGCGGCGCCTTAGACGACTGGGCCACCCGTGCCCCCTTGAGGCATTGAGGTAAGCGCGGGTGTGAACGTATTCATTTCTTATACAAAACACCCTCCACACGACTGTGTGACAATTGGGGTGACTTCAAATTTCCAAAAGTATTTTTGTCCTTAACGTCGAGCAATATTCCTGCAGTTCCAGCTCTTGGTGTTTACATTTCACAACTTTTGAGACACAATCGAGCATGCTCTTTCGACCAGGCTTTCAAAGAGCGTCACAGAACTCTGGCTCAGAAGTTGTTTGATCAAGGTTACATCACTCAAGACCCCAGTCAGGCTTTCAAAAAGTTTTATGGTAGACATTTATAAATTTGACACATCAGTAACAAAAATGATGTCCGATGCAATTCCCTTTTTTGACTTGTACCATATGTTCCCGTGTTTTTTCATGTGAACAATTGACTTGCCTTTGCATGTGTGTGTGGCGCGTGACACCGGTGGGGCAGGATACGCTCACCTTTTCACGAACACCTGGCATCATTATTATTTGATAGCGTTTCATAAACATATGCTCATGATATAGTCGGAATGGTACAATTACCCTGCTTTAGCAGAGATTTCTATTGAATGTGGAAAGGGCTTTATCGCTTTTATATACGTGTACCACGAGTCTAAATGGATATGCAGTGTTTGTAGTTATGTCCTAATCAGCAGGGGGTAAGGGTGGCCCAGTCGTCTAAGGCGCCGCATTTCGCTAAGCACAGTTTGGTACACCAGAAACCAATGATGGTGGGTTCTAATCCCGGTCCGCCCCGATTTTGTTTCTAGGTTTGTCAGCACCATACCCGTGCTCGTGGGTTTGGCAAACGTCTGAGACCTGCATCACTTCGGGCGTTCTTCCAACATCAGGCTGACACTGGAATACTGTTCAAAGCAGCGATAACCCAAACTCACTCACTCTTAATCAGCCATTGCAACCTTAACGGGGAGACCAACGTTTGTCACGACAATCACTCGGTGGCACGTATAATCTCTTTTCTACTAACGGCAAAAGGCACCACCAGTTCAGCAGTTGACTTATGTATGTACATACATGTTTCTGAATAATGTAGAGCCGTATGTGAGTTCTACCTACCTACATTTGAATGAAGTAAAAGAAAAACGATTTTGAAATGCAATATTTAAATTGCCTTTGCAATTTTCACAAAGTAATACCAAATAGTTTATAAGTTATGCTCCCAAATAAACCATACTCTCATTTGAGCATGTTTGATGTGTTGCCTTGGAAGCGGAAACAACATTTCTATATTGCAAGGCTTTTCTGGTATGTATACAAAGTTCCACAATAATTATTGAACAGATTAGAATAAATCCTACACTAATTTCCTCACGAAAGAAGATAGCAGGTGGGACTAGATCGGTCTAGTCCTTGCTGGTGTTAAGGTAGTTCGGAAGGCGAAATGACAGGTATTGTTGCTTTGTAATCAAATGCAAACTGAAACCATTTGCTTTGTTTTTTTAGTGAATTATCCGGGACTTGGGAGCGAATGTCTGAGTGATGGTATTTCATGAATATAGTTTAAAGCGGTACCTAAGGTTCCTGTCATGTAATCGGACCAGGAACATCATCTCTGTACTGTTGATGATTAACGATTTATCAAACTTATTAACCTGTAATTGATATGTATTTAATTAAAATATAATTACAGACACCAAATTAACTTTTGTGAAAAGGAGCTCTATTCCAGATTCTCTTGATGAGAATCAATCATGCTTCATGAACTTTAAATGGTAACAGTTATGTTAAACTTTCGATTGACAAAACTAGGATTATTTTGTAAGGATAAGAATTCATGGATTATTTTGTAACATTTGTTAAAAGATTATCAAGAGGTTGTACAGTTGAAACACGTAAGAGGTGACTAACGGGATCGGGTGATCAGGCTCGCTGACTTGGTTGAAAGTAATAGTAACAAGTGGAAGAAGACGTAAAAGAAAATGGTTGGACAATGGTCGTAGACAGGGTAGACGGGAAGAAAGACGGACACTAACAAGACTTATAAACAACAAATACAAATGTTTGAGTGAGTGAGTGGGTATGGATTTACGGCGCTTTTAGCAATATTCCAGCAATATCACGGCGGGGGACATCAGAAATAGGACATTGTACCCATGTGGGGAATCGAACCCGGATCTTCGGCGTGGCGAGCGAACGCTTTAACCACTAGACTACCCCGCCGAACCTATAAATGTTTGAGATGAACAAAACAAAGTGAATACAGACAAAACAGCTTGGATTTTACAAAAAAAGAGATTTATCAAACTTCTGGCGACGTTTTAGAAAGTATACAACTATACAACATTAGTTTGGAACAGTGGAATGCTTTTTTCTCAAATTTATACACGAAGACAATCGTGATACTACTTAAAACTTGAATGGAGATATACGGAAATAAGAAATAGATAAAGCAATAGACGAACTTATATATGGGAAAGCAGCTGGGAGGGATAAATTAATGTCATTTTTGAAGGAAGGAAAACAATATGTAATGAACTATATATGATGACTCTTTTTAACTGTACATTCAAGAACGATATTGTTCCTTGGAATCATTCTACCTATACATAAACGTGGTGACAGGACAAATCCACATACCTTCAGGGGTCAACATATTATATACATCAATGTTAAACACCAGAATTTCCTCATGGGAGTGAGTGAGTGAGTATGGTTTACGCCGTTTTTAGCAATATTCCAGCAATATCACGTCGGGGGACACCAGAAATGGGCTTGACACTCTGTACCCATGTCGGGAATCGAAACCGGGTCTTCGCCGTGACGAGCGAACGCTTTAACCTTTAGGCTACCCGGCCGCCCCTCCTCATGGGTAAACGAATGTGTGAAGATAACCAATGAACAAAGAGGATTCCGTGAAGGATATTCGACGAAGTTCTTGATCGAATTTTCCATAATAAGGCGTCCATCTTGAATTCATGACATATTGAGGGTTAACGTATGGTTTTAATTAATTGCTTGTACAAGAAAACATACAATAAAATATTTTATCTGTGGCACCATCATGTTCAATACCAAAAGATATGACGGCCATGTTGAACTTATCACATTTTTGGGTTAACTGTTGAAAATACAGCCCGGCAAAACACCTAAATCAATTTGAGACATATCAATACGTCTTGAAAAGTTGTTTGCCATCCATAAACATGAAATGCCACCACCATTAAGATTTTCGGAAAAATTGTCTAGTCTATCGGAATTGCAAATAGATCTTGATACTTTGTATTTATATTGTATAAAATTGAAGTTGAAAGTTAACTTAGGAAAAACGAACATTATCGTTTTTCGGAAAAATGGTCCATTGAATAAATGTGAATCATGGAGGTTTTGGAAGGAGATCATTGAAAGAGTCTCTCAATACCAATATCTTGAGGTCATGTTTAACTTTAATTTAATTAATGCAGAATACTTGTATTGACGATAAAGGGGCACAATATTAACTTCTTGGTTGAATAGATTCTGTTGGTCGTGTTACCGTCGACCTGTTTGATATTTGACATGAAGATTAAACCTATTAATTTGTATGGATCTGAATTGTGGTGTGCACAAAAACAAACAAAAGCATACACAAGATTTTTAAGAGTGCCGAAATATATGCCAAGTGTAATGGTAATTGTTTGATTCAATGCTTTATAAGATGTGTCAAATACTGGTTGTCTCTTGTATATATGAAAATTCACGTGCTCCCAAGAAAGCTTACAATATGTTATACTGCCGAGAAGCACAAAAAAACCGTGGATATCAATCATTAGAAAATAACGTTTTACAATGTCTTGGATATACATCGGTTTGTCACGAAGTCGGGAATACTGAATACTTATCAAATGGAGTCAAAATGAGACTGAAAGATATCTCCTTTCAAGAATGCCATGCAATATTGAACAAAATCTCCAGATTATTTATTCCAGTTATAACATCATTTATATCATGAATCTTATGTTACAAACAATAATGTATTATATATTAGACAGCACCTAGCACTATTAAGAAAAGGTGGGTCAGGACAACAGCCAGATACTGGAGGTAGACAAAATATCCCAAAAGAATTTGTATTTTGAATATGGTTGAAGATGAGTACCACGTTAACTTAAAATCTCCATTGTATGATACTATCAGAAAGCTATATGTACCCCCCAAATATAGAGAAAATTGTAATTTTGAACAATTCCGATTTCTTGAGATGGATACTAATAATGTAATTGTTAAAAATTGTCTAAACTCTGTAACGGAGTTATATTGATCCGACAATATGTTTGTTAACGTCATATACACTGTAACCGCCGTCATATAGCTGGAATATTGCTTAGTACGGCGTTAAACAACAAACCAACAACAACACTGTAAATGTATACCCATAATGATTACTTGCCTTAACATTATGTAACCTATATGTATGTGGGCCTTTGGCCTTGAATACAATAAACTGAAATGAGTATGCATATACGATTAATATATACTTTTCTATAGTCACGATTGAACTGAAATACTGCCGAGGTGACTTGAAACTTACTGCAGTAAAATAAATTGAAGCAGTTAGTGAATTGATAATCTTGGAACATTTGGCCAGACTCTGAAAGTGTTAAAGCATTAGATCTTGTTCTTTTGCGTCCACTTCTTTATAGTCTTCCGGGCGTTTCTGCAATGAAAATGATGACATCGTTCGCGAGGAGGTATAACAACATAATACAATTGTCCTTAATGTACTGTAATACAAAATGTTAGGGTTTGGGGGAACGAGTGGCGCAGCAATCTAAGGATTGCATCCCTTTGAAACGCCAGAAAACCTATGATCGAGGGTTGGAATCATGTTTCGCCTGATGTTTCTATGTTTGTCAGCACCGTACCCGTGTTCGTTGGTTTCAACAAAGTGGTAAGCGACCAAGTCCTGCTTTAAATGTCCCGCATCACTTCGGGCGTTCCCCCTACATTAAGTTGACACGTGGTGATATAACTGGAATATTGTTCAAAACGGCGTTAAACTCTCGCGCACTTTACTTTACGACATAGGATAGAATTCATTAACAGTGCTTACTTATAAACACTATTTTAACCTCTGTGACCTTCAAGCTAAAACATGTCCTACCGTTATGCTCATTGTGTTGTTGTCCTTGTTGGAGGCGCCCTTCATCCGCCACAGTCGCCGTGCAAAGGGGAACAGAAGAGTGGGATCGTCAGTGCCGGAATCAAGAGACCCTGAAGCAAACGGCACAATCATATGATTCCAGTGATTTAGCATACCGTAACCGAACTGAAAACACGTCTTGTATATATGTTTGTATTTTTTGGTTTGGTTTGGTTTGTTGCACTCAGCAATATTCCAGCTATATGACGGCGGTCTGTAAATAATCGAGTCTGGACCAGACAATCCAGTGATTAATCTCACGAACATCGATCCACGCAATTAGGATCGATGACATGCATCAACCAAGTCAGCGAGCCTGACCACCCGATCCCGTTAGTCGCCTTTTACAACAAGCATAGTCACCTTTTACGGCAAGCATGGGTTGCTGAAGACCTATTCTACCCCGGAATCTTCACGGGTCATATATGTTTGTAACTAACTGAACTATTTTAATACTGTATGTTCAATGAGAAATTCTAACTTGACGTCTTCGGGATTTTTAGTTTAATTGAAAGGAGTGAACGGATATTTATTTCGTACCATTTAAAATATGAATCCCTTCTAGAAAATGTGTTGTTTTCGAGATGATAAATTCATAAAGGGATTCACATTACATGCAAAATCAGGAGCAGCCCTACCTCTATGTTTTCCTGAATGTTCCAATTCATTCTCACCAGAAACATGAATCATGAATCATTACTTTACCGAATATAATGACAGCTGACGTAACCAATATCTGTCTATAAGGATATGATATCATCTCTAATGCAGCCTTAACAACTAAAGTACAACTTTGAAAAATTGGAGAGCCATGTTTCTAACAACCCAGATAAGGAATTTATAAGCACAGCAAGAAAGGCTATGTTCCATGATTTGTCCTGTAGAGAACCTGATCTGAAACGGAGGTCACACAAAAGTTGACAAGAACGAGACCCTGCAGTAGAGATCACGTATACTCAAATTCCAATAGTTCATACATGTGTACTAACGGCCTTGACACCTAGTTCATACCGAGAGACCTTGACCTTTAATATTCAATCACATATCAGAATGATATACAGAAGGCACATAAGGTATCAAGTTTCTAACATCTGTTTTAACGGCGTGGTTGAGAAAACTCATTGCGCCATGGTGGAGTGTCTTTTGAGCAAACACACTGAACAGCTGATATCACACGGGGATGCTATATTTATGATAAACTCATTGTTAATCGAAGAGCCGATTTACTGACTAAGACAGAAGAGGACGTACTTGGGAATTTCCAATAGCAACAATAAGCTAAGTGTAAGGGTGTTCTTTTTTTGTTTTCTGTTCCTTAACGTCGAACTCAGCATTATTCCAGCTATATCGCATGGCTTTAAATAATCGAGTCTGGGCCAGACAATCCAAAGAGCGCTATCATGAGCATCGATCCATGCAATATGGACATGATGAGATGGATCGACCAAGTCAGCGAGCCTGACCAACCGATCCCGTAATCGCCTCTCACGACAAGCATGGGTTTTTAAAGACCTATTCTAACCCGGATTTTGACGGGTATGCAATGATACAAGATAATTACCTGTGCAGTAACTGACTACTGAACCCAAAACCATCACAATGACCATTGCGAACACTCCGTACCAGTAGTGTGAGGTGTCGTATATCGACGAAGGTGGAGCAGAGCTGTAAAAAGACCATACTTGTTACATCTACAAATGTGTCACATGAATCTGGGTATGGCCATGTATATATTCTATTAGGTTTATTCTAATAAGCATCCGTCGTCATGGTGATACCCTTAAACATATTAACCTTGCTCCAGGCGAAAAGTGCGTTTCCATCACAACTGATGTCTTATTGAAGGCAGGGTGGGTTGAATTAAAAGGAGAGATTGCATCACAGTTGTCTGAGGGTGCAGGTGGGAGATGGGTTGTCGGGGTTCCATACAGTCTGCTTCCTATAGTCAGCCATAAGTTGACAGTCAGCGCAGCGAGACCCCCGGACAGGGCGCCCTGAGGAGGGAAGAAAGATGTTGAAGATTGACTTAGCTAACCTCTAAAATTACATTTATCAATCCCCCGTGAAGATTCGGAGTAGAATTGGTTTTCAGCTAGCAATGCTTGTCTTCGGAGGCGACTAACGGGATCGGGTGGTTAATCACTGGATTGTCTGGTCCATATTCCATCATTTTCAGACCGTCGTCATTAACCTAGAATATTGCTGAGTACGGCGTTAAAAACAAACACATATTTATCAACCTTGTACGCAAACTGTGGACGTTGACTGACAGGGAACCCAAAATGCTGTTGGTAAGATCGGAATAAGTCTTTATATAGTGAGTGAGTTGGGTTTTTCTCCGTCATTAGCAATACTCCAGTACTGTCACGGAAGGCGGGGCCAGATAAGGGTTTCCCACGTCGTACCTTATTTGAAATGGAACGCTGGCTTTCGGCGTGAGAAACTCGGCTATCTCACCGCTCCACATATTCGTTTATACCTCCTGCAACTGATGCAACACATATGCACCCAGGAACATGTTCATAGATTTGTATTTTCATTATTTTACGCCGGTCAGCAGTATTCCACCTTGTAGGGTCCTGAACATGCTCGAGTCTGGATCAGACAAACTACTGATGTATATTATGACCTCCGAGCCTGACCACCCGATCCTCTGCGTCTCCCCTTACCAGCATATGTTGGTGGGAACCAATTCGAACCCATAATACCCACGGGACCCCTGTTTTAGATGGCATCACTGACGTGTGTGAGATTTTCGTTACGATGTCTATTGGAAACGATACATCCACACACAATTTGACGACGCTTTGAACAGTATTTCAGTTATATCACATGGTCTCAGATTGATGTGGGTGAGAAGTACCAGGTGGTGCAGATCTTAGACGTTAATAAATTTGACGAAAGCACGGGTATGGTACAAACAATACAAGAATTATAATCACGGTAAAACTGGGATTCGAACCTACGATCCCCACGCGGAACACAAACTACAGAGCTAATTGAACCGTATCAGATGACTGGGTACAGTGACCCTGTGTCCATACGAAACTACAAGCATTATGAAATAAGAATGCTTGTAGTTGGTTTGTTGGTTTGTTGGTTTTTTGATTAACGCCGCACTCAGCAATATTCCAGCTATATGACGGCGGTCTGTAAATAATCGAGTCTGGACCAGACAATCCAGTGATTAACATCATGAGCAACGATCCACGCAATTGGGATCGATGACATGTATCAACCAAGTCAGCGAGCCTGACCACCCGATCCCGATAGTCGCCTTTTACGACAAGCATAGTCGCCTTTTACGGCAAGCATGGGTTGCTGAAGACCTATTCTACCCCGAATCTAATGCTTGTAATCAGGTGAGAATCAGAAGCAGTTTTGACCTTTTATGTGATAAACTCTTACATTCTCTATTTTCATTTTCGCTCATGTATCTAACATATATGATAGCATGTTATGATTGACATGACCCCAACGTACATATTTGTTTGCCCGTGGAACACTAGCACCAAGACAGAACATGCCCGTCACCGGACCTCCACAAGCTCCCACCACAGAAATGACCGTCTGAAAACAGAATCATGAGGCTACAGGTAGAATATAACGATGTGTTTGTTTGTTTCTTTGGTGTTTAACGTCGCAGTCAGCAATATAACAGCTATATGACGGTGGTCTGTAAATAATCGAGTCTGAACCAGACAATCCAGTGATTGACATCATGACCATCGACCTACGCAATTGGGACACGATGACATGCATCAACCAAGTCAGCGAGCTTGACCACCCGATCCCGTTATTCGCCTATTACGACAAGCATAGTCGCCTTTTACGGCAAGCATGGGTTGCTGAAGACCTCTTCACGGATCAGAATATAACGAAAGGAACATGATGAAGTATAGGCTGGCAATAAAGAGGATATGCTGTGTTCGCTTAAAAAAAATCTTACATATAATCTATATTGAAAATGATTATAGAGTAATGTGTTTTTTTTAAGCAAAAAAGGCAATAAAAACAACAACATGCCCATACCCTCACAACAGTTCCCGGGAAAGACTTGGCAGCATAAACCAATCCTACCGTTAACGCTCCATAAAAGCATCCTGAAGGAAAAGAATCACAGATCCTATGCAAGAGTGTCAGGAATAACAAGATTAACTTCGAAATCTTCAGTCTGTACAATTATGACGTCGTCATGATGTAGTGGATATATTGGTAAAAGACGATGCATCACAATTCGTTGCTCATATGTAGTCTAGCTCTATGGGTTATTGTATAATGTCTCTGTATTAAGGACAACCACTACTTTCAATTGCCAGACAACTAGTCATCAGTATTTTTAGCTAGAAGCTGAGAGGGTGAATTTCAACAGAAAGGCCGTTGTCCCACGTTAAAATATGGTATTTAAATATCATATGATTGCGACAGAATGTGACGGATGACATGCACAGATAGTATAATATTTTCAGTAACAATGCATTCCTTGTAGCTCAAGGGGGGCACGGGTGGCCCAGTCGTCTAAGGCGCCGCGATCCGCTGTGCAGAGTTGCGTCCCTTGGACACGCCAGAAACCTATGATTGTGGGTTCGAATCCCGGTTCGCCCCGATTATGTATCTAGGTTTGTCAGCACCATACCCGTGCTCGTGGGTTTCACCGAAGTGGTAAACGTCTGAGACCTGCATCACTTCGGGCTTTCCTCCCACATTAAGCTGACACGCCGTGATATAACTGGAATAATGTTAAAAGCGGCGTTAAACCCAACTCACTCACTCACTCACTTGTAGCTCAAGCCTCCTTTACATATTTAATTATAACATTTTGTTGATGGAATGATAACAGTGAGTTGCACATCTTGGTATTTAACATAATAATGTGGCATGAAGTTTTGTCTCAATATATTAAAGCACGGGCGTATGAACAAATAGATTAAAATTTCTTCTCCGACCTGCACATTACATAACAGTCTTTCGCATTTAATTTCAAAACCATATCACCTACCTACGTTTACCATTATTGCAAAGTCTCCTACTCTGAGCAACGAAGTGGTAAACGTCTGAGACCTGCATCACTTCGGGCTTTCCTCCCACATTAAGCTTACACGCCGTGATATAACTGGAATACTGTTAATAGCGGCGTTAAACCCAACTCTCTCACGACACTGAACAAACAAAATAAACGTCTGTATTCTCGACATGGTAGTGTAGACTTATTTTTTTAACAGTTCACAGAGATTTACGTTCTTTATACGGTAAACTACGGTTATAACGAACTCAAAGGGACTACTATTTTTAGTTCGTTATAACCGTAGTTCGTTATAAGCATATATACAGCATAACTACAGCAAATAGTCGGGACTAAAAAGTTAGTTCGTTATATCCGTCAGTTCGTTATAAGCGTGTTCGTTATAACCGTAATTTACTGTACATGACTAATTTGTTGGATTCAGATACTTTACCACACAGATCCTGCTGATTACTGTCTTTTACTCTTTTGACAAACTCTATTATATACAGTGTTTAGTCTCCCACTAAATCCAAACATGCCCAAATCCATAAGGAAATAGAAGTTGATTGACATATCTAACCCATGCTAAACGATCACACTAGATCGCTTGAAACGAAACGAAATGATGACAATATTTTCGGCGTTAAACGCCACTGCAGCCTGGATATTAAGGTATCAGTGTATTGTTCTCTCAACAAAATCTTCTTGCTCTGCATTAATGTTGGATGGTGATCTCTGGTTGATCTGAGTTGCCTGTGTGGTCTTTGGCCAGATCTTGTTGTACATCCAGGAAGTGATACATTTGCTTGTAGGTGAAATAGGTGTACATGGTAATGTTGGGGGTACACATCACACGTTCAGCATAGTCACATAGGTGACGCCTTCACATTGTTAATAGATTTTCACTTTTACATTGTTGAATCCACGGACTTTATCTGACCTGATGATCCTGGGCAAAGGTGAGCAGCTGTTAATTTGTTCTCGGGACTTCTAGAATCTTGGGTTTTGATTTGAATGGTTTCTACTCATAGATTTCTTGAAAATACATTGTGTGTTTGTTTGTTTGTTTAACGCCTCACTCAGCAGTATTACAGCTATATGATGGCGGTCTATAAATAATCGAGTCTGGACCAGACAATCCAGTGATTGAAATCATGAGCATCGATCCACGCAATTGAGATCGATGACATGCATCAACCAAGTCAGCGAGCCTGACCACCCGATCCCGTTAGTCTACTTTTACGACAAGCATAGTCGCCTTTTACGGCAAGCAGGGGTTGCTGAACACCTATTCTACCCCGGATCTTCACGGGCCTGGCTACATTAGACACATCTGTAAAGTCCATATCCCACCGAGAATTCAAACCTATAGCTGCAGCCACCACTCTGTTCCGCTTGAGTCTATAACTCAATGTGAATAGGCAATGTGAAGCAAGCCACTTCTTTATGTGATGTAGTCCGATCAACTTTGTCCTGCTTTTCGAAAATGGGATAAAGTTTAATGGGTCCAGAAAAGGACGCTTGGTGTTGGTTGGTTGTTGGTTTGTTGGTTTGTTGTTTTACGCCGCACTCAGCAACATTCCAGCTATATGACGGCGGTCTGTAAATAATCGAGTCTGGACCAGACAACCCAGTGATTAATGTCATGAGCATCGATCCACGCCATTGGGATCGATGACATGCATCAACCAAGTCAGCGAGCCTGACCACCCGATCCCGTTAGTCGCCTTTTACGACAAGCATAGTCGCCTTTTACGGCAAGTATGGGTTGCTGAAGACCTATTCTATCCCGGAATCTTCACGTGTCCGTGAATGAAATATGTACCAGAAAAATGCTCCTACCATCCTTCAGCTAGCATGATGAAAGTAGAAATGAAAAGAACAAACTGCATAGACTACAGGTTAAGTCTTTCAGAAACATTTGTTCACACAGCTGATTGACGACTGGTTATGTGACCCGATTTTATGCTGTAGCATGCCGGCGAGCTATGTGAGCGTGACGTCACTCCCTCGGTACTGTTATGAGAATCCATTATACATATTTACTTTTCATGAAGAATATATTAAATGTACTTAGTTTTCATTTAATGTATATTCCTACCTTTTTTTATATTATGTTACTTGTGTACAGATTGCCAGTGATCAACACTGACCAATTACACACTTCACTTCACATTGTCTATATGTAAGCCCTGGTAAGCTCACAGCCAAGTAAAGGCTGATGTTATGCAATTGTGGCTTGGCTAATGCTCGACATGTAGATCAAGTGGTCAGTTCCCAGGTCGGGTTGAGGTGTTAACTGACATGCCATGTCGGCAAGATTTGAAACTTTAATTCTGTATGCCATGTCGGCAATGTGTGAACTTGAATTATGGATTATATAAAACATTCACTCGATCCTGTTCGGAAGTGGTAGAATATTCAGCATAAAGTAAGACTGTTTTTGATTGATACTTGCTATTGCTGTTTGTGAATAATATGAAGCTTGACTAGACTGCCAGTATTAAATTGTTTTTTAAATGTTGTGTGATCTCTCCTTGTTATGTATGGAAACTGTTTAGTGGATCCACTCGTAACAATACCCTGTGCACTGTTGACTTTAGAGCCGCAGTCGGCAGCAGGCTGCACTGGTGATTAACGTCCAAAGTACTATCATCACCTTTCACCACAAATATCCATATACTTAACATCGGTATACTTAATAAAAGCACTTTGACCAGAAAAAAAACAAAAGTGTTCTCCACGAGAACAAAAATTAAAACCGTTGTTGACTAACCTGATAATTTAGCAACGATGGTTGTCTGTTTCTCTGTCAAGCTGAACCTGCTGACTGGATACTTCAGAAGGTCCTCTACAGTGTTGGCAGACAAGGCGTTAATCAAGGAAGATGCAGTGCTGGTAACATAAAAGCATTACGATTCAAATTGTCTTAGACTCATAAAGATCCGGGGTAGAATAGGTCTTCAGCAACCCTTGCTTGCTGTAAAAGGCGACAATGCTTGTCGTAAGAGGCGGTAACGGGATCGGGTGGTCAGGCTCGCTGCCTTGGTCAATGTTTGTCATTGTATCCCAAATGCGTGGATCGATGTTCTTGACAGCAATCACTGGATTGTCTGGTCCAGACTCGATTATTTACAGACCGCCAGAATTGTCATATATTTACAACGTGTATCCCAATAGCAGTATGGTTATAATTAATAATAGTAGTTTGACAGAATTTCCCTACTTTGGGCATGGTGCCTCTCGACAACTCTATTTTGTTTTAAGTTCATATCTGGCAAATCGACACAGATATTTTTACTCAAATCCGATACCTTAAAGTAAGGCGAACAAAAAGTTATAATAAGAAATTTAAGTTCTTCTAATCATTGCTGTTCTATCCATACAAACATTTGTGTATTAAATGACCTGTATCTTGTCAACTGTGAACACAAGATACATCACTGGATGATGACACAACACCCATCCATTGAATCTGAATTGAAGGGTAATTTCACAACATGGTTGTTAGAGAGGCGGCTTCTATTCCCCCGTATGTTGTATGGTGAAAGTGGAAGAAAACCCTTTTATATTTATGTGTGCTCTAAAATGACCACCTGCTTTTAAATAGCAAACCAACAAAACTCTCTTGTCTCATGTACAAAGTAGGTTACTAGATTATTTTGTTGTAAAATATGAATGATAAACCAGAAAATAATTCCATCACTTGTATTCATAATATTCTCATCCAGACAGGTAATAACTACATTTGGACTTCTCCCGCAATAGAAAAAAACAAATCACCTCAAATTTAAAATTTTAAAAATTGTCTTGAAGACCAATATATTCCAAACTGGAGATCTGACACAGACTCCTCATGTAAGGGTATTCTATACCATAATCAAGAAAACTATATTGAAAATGAATTGTATTTACAAAATCTGCCCAATAAAGGTATTTTTACTGCAATACAATTGAGATTTTCAAACCACCGACTACCAGTTGAGTTTAGTCGGTGGAACCATATACTTCTGTTAGAGACAAAATGTTTCTTATGCCAATCTAGTGATAGTGGGAACTAGTATCACTATTTATTTGTTTGCGAATATGCTGTAGCTGTAAGAAAGAATATATTGTCACCATACTTTCTAAAGAGCCTTTCTATGTTCAATGTGATAAATTTATTTAAAAGTGAAAATAACATAATAATAAAGAAACTTTCAAGATTTTGCTGTCAAATAATTAATAAGTTGTAATCTTCCGCCACATACCTGTATCCTGACCTCTGATAACTACTTCATTATGCTGAGTGTGCTATGTAGCCTTGAGTGAATATTGTTCTGTTCTGGTACAATGCCTAAAGACATTCTTTGAAAGAAACTAAAAGTCTCCGAAAAACTCTCACTCACTCACTCACTGTAGATGTACTGAAATTAGCATGAACGAAATACCTCCCAATTCCTACGCATTTTCCTATTAAGTGAATAACAGTTCATCTTGTTCATCATGAACTAGTTTTGTTTCCATATTCCACCAAGATAATCATTTGATGTACCTCAAACTTCCACTGAAGAGAGTTGCCATGTAGAGTCCAGATAATCCAGGCACTGACCTCAAGATGTGGAATACATAGTAGGGAACTATCTGTGAAAAAAACAGCACAATCATATCAAAAAGTTAAAACCTTTCATCAAATTTCAATTAGTGTTCATAGATTACACACACAAATATGGGACGGCCCCCGTGTTCTTGTGAATAGAGCGTTTGACCAGAGAGTGGAAGGTCCGTGGTTCATACTAAAACACGTTAAAGGATGGTTCTTGTTGTTGACCTGCCAGTACCCGACGTAAATGGGGTACTAGGTACCCGTTGGGGTGCCGGGTAAGAACGTAGGTCAACAGCAACATATGCTTGGCGTTAGAGGTGACTGAAGGGCTCTGGTGGCCGGGCTCGGTGATGCAAAATATGGTCGTATCTCAATTTGAGGTCAATTAGATTTTCTGGTCCAGATTTGATTTCTGATAGTACGCCGTCATGTAGCTGGAATATCGCCGAGTGTGGCGTATAACAACCAAACCAGAACGATTTTGTATAGAGATTATATAGTTTTTCAACTTCAGCTGCAAAACCAGATGTTTTTATGTAAGACTATGGGCCTGATTTATTTACCTTGCATCAATGTTTTTTTTGTAGCAGGCTATTTCTTAAATAAATAAATAATAAAATAAATAAATTTTAAAAAATGTAAAAAAAATATAATTTTTTTTATATATTTTAACTTATTGTCGATCCCTTAGTCCTATGGAGCAAAAATGACACATTATAATTGATACAGTGACCTTTCATTAGCAACACGTTTTAGTGATGGTATATATACACGTAGATCATGTTCATAACATCATTCAAACCTGTTATTCTAACATTAAATATGAAAACTCAACGGTACTTCTAACTCACCTGGTTGACATTAGATATGAATCCAGCTTCCTTAGGATCACAATGGATGGAATGAAAGTAAGCGTAGATCAACATGCCAGTAAAGTTCAAGATCAGGAAGAATGGCACTAGCATTGGAATATTCATCAGATACGCCCTGTAAGAGACATGTATTTAAGGACTAGTTCAACAAATGTTTGCTAATGCATATCAGAATACCACTGTTTTATTCAAAAATAGAAAACAGAGAACGAGTGAACTGCTTTGAGCGTGTGTCCCCCAAATCCATCTTCAGCAATAGTCAGGGTGTTGGTTTATGGGAATAAATTGAAATCAAATATCACAGCAGTTGCAAGTAGCACATTTAACATACGTTAGCATATCTTAAATACAAACCGTCAAGGCCGGAGAATAATCAGTCATGATTGTCTGCCCAAACAGATTCCATTGCACGTAAAAGGCAAAATAGTGGTGAAAATAATGTTAGTCGATCAATGAAAAACAACACATGGACATATATTGGAAAACATTTATCGTCAGACATATTTGCAATACTACGAAAGCATGTCAGGTTGTGTGCAAGGATCGCCCATTATTTCAATCAATGTCTGGTCAAGACACGATTACGTTGAGACAGTCGTGGAAAAGTTGGGATACTACTGCGGCGTCAACAACAAACAAAACGCATGCCGCGGGCGCGTACAACGGATCAACGGATCAGTGCACATCCCCTTTGAATTCTCAGCTCCCTTGGTAGAATATTCCCTCTGCATTCTCAGCTCCCTACACAAGTACAATACTCACAGCTTTGCTTTTCTGAGACTCCCGACTGCCCCCGTCCTCTGTATCGTTGCCTGGCCGAAGGTGTAGGAGAAGAAGGAGAATGCACTACCAAGTGTCACACTCCATACGGTGTAGCTAATACGTGGGTCAGCACTCGTTCTGAAATATGAAACACCAAAAACAGTCAAATGTTGCATAACTAGTAAGTTCTTGGTACAAACAAAGGTCACATAAACGGAAGATCGGCTGCTATCTGGTTTTAGTTGCAAGACCTTTTGATTTTTCTTATCCCTTTCTGGGGTTGAGGACCCGTGAAGATCCGGGGTAGAATAGGTCTTCAGCAACCCATGCTTGCCGTAAAAGACGACTATCGGGATCGGGTGGTCAGGCTCGCTGACTTGGTTGATGCACGGTCATCGATCCTAATTGCGTGGATCGATGCTCATAATTTCAATCACTGGATTGTCTGGTCCAGACTCGATTATTTACAGACCGCCGTCATATAGCTTGAATATTGCAGAGTGCGGCGTAAAACAAAAAAAACCCAACCAATCTGGGTTTGAGCAATTATTCCTGTTTATGCTCCGCCAATAATTGCAATCTCAAATTACGACATCAGTATACTAATTGCAAGATAATGAATGACCCATGGGGAGTTCCTGAGCAAATACCGTTCAACTATAACCTTACCCTGACATCATTTTCTTGTCTTGTCTTTCGCTGCCAGAGGCGTATATGCCTATACATTAAGACGCCATTCGGACAATGGACTCAGTGGATTTCTTAATATTGCCGAAACGGTCTTTCGATTTATTGAAATAAAACAAAACGTGATATCAAATCGCTGCATGATATTCCTTGGCATATCTGGACAGATACATATAGCACGAGGTGGACATGTATAGTGGACATGTATAGTGATATGTGTACGTTGAAGCATTGGGTATACATGTATATCATTAAGTATATATGTATATCATTAGGTATGCATGTATATTATTAAGTATATATGTATATCATTAGGTATACATGTATATCATGAAGTATACTTGTATATTATTAAGTATATATGTATATAATTAGGTATACATGTATATCATGAAGTATACATGTATATCGTTAAGTATATATGTATATAATTAGGTATACATGTATATCATGAAGTATACATGAATATCATGAAGTATACTTGCATATTATTAAGTATATATGTATGTCATTAGGTATACATGTATATCATGAAGTATACATGTATATCGTTAAGTATATATGTATATAATTAGGTATATACATGTATATCATGAAGTATACATGTATATCATGAAGTATACATGTATATCATGAAGTATACATGAACATCATTAAGTATACATGTATAGCATCAGGTTTTATTGTATAGTAACATGCTATCTATATAGTCCCTTGACAGAATAGGTATCCTATGCTTGTACATGGAACACAACTCACTCAAACTGCACTCTTCCTCCAATGATATTTAGCTCCGATATCTTTGATGGGTCTCCGATGTCTACAATACCCTGAAACATAGCATCACGTTCAATAGTGTCAGTCATATATTGGGTAGGCTATAGCAAGTTGAGTTGTAATTTATCAGTTCTCGTTGGTGGTGAGTACTAATGTTTGAAACCGAGAATAACAACTTAAGTGGGGAAACGGGTGGCCCTGTCGGTCTAAGGCGACGCAATTCGGTGTGCAGAGTTGCGTCCCTTGGGCACGCCAGAAACCTTTTGATCGTGGGTTCGAACCCCGATCATGTTTCTAGGTTTGTTCCCCCTACCTGGGATCGTGGGTTCACCAGAGCGGTAAACTTCTGAGACCTGCATCGAACTGGGTTATCCTCCCACAACAAGATGCCACACCGTTATATAACTGTTAAAAGCGACGTTAAATCCATCTCGCAAAGCTTAATCCAACACGCAATGCTTAATCATGTTCATTGTACAAATTAATACCAGTTGTGTTCAAAGATACATATAATATTATATTTTTCTCGCATGAAATACATGTCATGTCTTCAGAACCACAGCACATACATAATGCTGTTTCATATCAGGACGTACCTTTATGAAAACTGCAATCAAACCCAAGTATATGACTACTGTTTGAAAAACATCTGCCCAGATGACACTTTTTAGGCCTCCCTGAAATAATAGGTGAAGTGGTGTCAGATTAAGAATTGCAATTTAAAGTGGAGCACTCCAAAAGTAATATTCGAATATATAAGATAGCTACGCGATAAATCGCAAAGAACAATGAAGAACGAAGCGTAGTTCTATCATGACGTCATTTCTGGAGATCAAACATGTGCTCGCAACCTGATGACGTCGTATGTTTGACGACGTTATTTTTGATAGGGAAGTTTTCTAGTGAGGTGTTCCCCTATAGATGTAGCTGGACATCGCAGATAAACGCGATGGCCGAACGATCGCATCCAAAAGCGGGTGAGATGTGACAATTGGTATTGGGGGGAAAGGTACAGGTTATCGACGTGACGCGGGAAATATCCACCTGTGCATGAAAGTATCTTGTCCGTCATTGCCGAGGTCGGGTTCCATTGAGGGAGTCATCACTATTA
The DNA here is from genome assembly GCF_023055435.1 of Haliotis rufescens. Lineage (NCBI taxonomy): Eukaryota > Metazoa > Mollusca > Gastropoda > Lepetellida > Haliotidae > Haliotis > Haliotis rufescens. Next base: position 343,591 of record NW_025964390.1, read on the forward strand.
CAATACGGGTAAATATTATCAAAGCTTGTACCTTTTATCATCATCCTTAGAGAGGTTGTACATGATGTTGAAATCTCATGTAAGAAATAAACGTGTGCGCCCCTCATGGTTCATTCTCCCTGCAGTGTTTTATTGTACGCCCCTCATGGTTTATTCTCCCTGCAGTGTTGTATTGTACGCCCCTCATGGTTTATTCCCCCTGCAGTGTTGTATTGTACGCTCCTCATGGTTCATTCTCCCTGCAGTGTTTTATTGTACGCCCCTCATGGTTTATTCTCCCTGCAGTGTTGTATTGTACGCCCCTCATGGTTCATTCTCCCTGCCGTGTTGTATTGTACGCCCCTCATGGTTCATTCTCCCTGCAGTGTTGTATTGTACGCCCCTCATAGTTTATTCTCCCTGCAGTGTTGTATTGTACGCCCCTCATGGTTCATTCTCCCTGCAGTGTTGTATTGTACGCCCCTCACGGTTTATTCCCCCTGCAGTGTTGTATTGTACGCCCCTCATGGTTCATTCTCCCTGCAGTGTTGTATTGTACGCCCCTCATGGTTTATTCCCCCTGCAGTGTTGTATTGTACGCCCCTCATGGTTTATTCCCCCTGCAGTGTTGTATTGTACGCCCCTCATGGTTCATTCTTCCTGCAGTGTTGTATTGTACGCCCCTCATGGTTTATTCCCCCTGCAGTGTTGTATTGTACGCCCCTAATGGTTCATTCCCCCTGCAGTGTTGTATTGTACGCCCCTCATGGTTTATTCTCCCTGCAGTGTTGTATTGTATGCCCCTCATGGTTTATTCCCCCTGCAGTGTTGTATTGTACGCCCCTAATGGTTCATTCTCCCTGCAGTGTTGTATTGTACGCCCCTCATGGTTTATTCCCCCTGCCGTGTTGTATTGTACGCCCCTCATGGTTTATTCTCCCTGCAGTGTTTTATTGTACGCCCCTCATGGTTTATTCCCCCTGCAGTGTTGTATTGTACGCCCCTCATGGTTTATTCCCCCTGCAGTGTTGTATTGTACGCCCCTCATGGTTTATTCCCCCTGCAGTGTTGTATTGTACGCCCCTCATGGTTCATTCTCCCTGCAGTGTTTTATTGTACGCCCCTCATGGTTTATTCTCCCTGCAGTGTTTTATTGTACGCCCCTCATGGTTTATTCTCCCTGCAGTGTTTTATTGTACGCCCCTCATGGTTTATTCTCCCTGTAGTGTTTGAGTGTACGATAAACAACTCCCACTCGTTATTTATTTTTTGATTAAGCCCATGGGGTTAAGTACTGGTTTTTAGGCCCATGAGCGTAAGAGAGTGTGTGTCTTAATACGAGAAGTCCCGGTTTATTGGTTAATATGGGTTTGAGAAAATTACACGGGGGCATGGGGACGAGTAATCGTTGGAAAGATGGAACCAAACTTTTAAAAGAATCTTTGTGTAATCTCACATGTGTATAATGATATGTATACATACATAATATATAAGTAATAATGAAAACTGTTCATTATTACACTAAACATGTTTATGTTATAATCATAACAGGGAGCCACGTGATTTTCTAGCCCTAGAACGCTTCCGCTTCTCCCCTGCAGCCGCTAGGAGGCGAAAGGCAGGGTACCAGTCTAGCTCTGTTCGACCAATTTCCTCATACAGATTATCGCTATGGGGTAAACGTTTACCCATTTCCGTGGAGCGGACTGTCTGTCAAGAGGCCCTGGGACAGCCTACAGCACAGGGTCGAAACGTTGACCCAATTTCCGTGTGGCGAGATATTATCATTTTTGGACAGTGTGAATAATTGACGTGTCAGGCTACAGAAGTAAGCATATTATCATTAGGGAGGTAACTCTTCTAGAGAAGTATGGTTAAAGTTACAAACACACTAAACACGTTAGTTAGTTATTTTCAACAATATCTGGATGTCTCATCAGATCTACTTCATTATAAACTAACATAACAACAATATACCTATTACTTTGAAAGGATTATTTATGAAAACATATTAATAACTTTATGTCAATGTGAACAGTATCATGTATAACACTATGATTGTGTCAACCCCATGTTCTCTGAAAATAATAAGAAATGTTTCAGGAAGTCATTTTAGAGAAAACATATTACTACTCTGGTTTTGTTTTCATAATTTGTTTGTTTACCACTTTTATATTACATAAGTTTTTAAAACCAAATTTTGCCATATTCTCATTCCTGATTCTGAAGGTACCACATGCTAGCATGACTTTAAGCAGGGCATTGCTGATGGTGCATACAACAAACTCACCAGAGATGTATACACCGTGCCAATACCACCGATGACAACTGCTGATACCCAAAGGGGGAGCCCAATAGCTGGAATATATAATGTGAATTTGAAAATAACAACGGACCAATATACTTTTCGGTCACTGCTACAGAATATATAATTTGTTTCTCTCAAAGGAGGAACACAATTGAAAGATATTAATGTAGATTCGTTAGGATGGCGTCTAAGATATCACCTAGGAGAGTTATAATGCTGTCTTAAGAATTTAGCACAGTTATTACACCACGTCTATCAACAAGGGGTATGGTTGCTCAACTGGCCAATTATTACGGTACCGTTATACAGAAAGTGTTATTCTTGGATCAGTCGTCTAGAGCGCACCAATTCACTGTGCACAGTTGCGTCCCTTGGATGTGACATGATATGGTAGAAATTCCAGATTTGGCCATGTTAGAATATTGGGGTTGTCAGCACTATAACCGTGCTCTTGGGTTTCACTGAAGTGGTAAATTTTGAAGACCTTTATAATTTCGGGCTTTTCTCTCTCACAAAAGCGGCATGCGCAACTCGGCGCATGACACAACTCAATCATTCAACATATACAGACCTGCTTGCATAGCGAAGGCTGGGGACAACAATGTGACTGTGGTGTACATTATCTGTAAGAGATAATTTCATTAAACATTTGATTCAATACAGTTTATTTAGCTTTATAGACGAAACGAGGTACTGTGTTCCTTTTAATAGACTTGCGTTGATATATTATATTATAAAGTCATATAAGGTATTGATATATTATAACAGTCAAGATTAAGCTGAACATTTACATAAATATTTACTTGCATTGGATTGATACCAGATAAGTTTAAGATTCTCACCTGAACGAGAATTCCTAGGACAACTCCTATCATTCGCACTGCATAAGATTTGAACCGCATTTCAAAGTACTGAAAAATATTAATATTAGGATAAATTATAGTCTGTTTATGTAATCTATACATATGTGGTTTTCTTTAAACTACACTGATTAGTGGTTTATTAATTTATATGTAGGACGCGATGTACACGTTCAAAGAAACCAATCTGTGCAACTGCCCAATGCGTGCACTGGACAGGCCGTTTACCCATTGCGTGCACTGGACAGGCCGTTTACCGATTGCGTGCACTGGACAGGCCGTTTACCCATTGCGTGCACTGGACAGGCCGTTTACCCATTGCGTGCCCTGGGCAGGCCGTTTACCCACTGCGTGCACTGGGCAGGCTGTTTACCCATTGCGTGCACTGGACAGGCCGTTTAGCCATTGCGTGCACTGGGCAGGCCGTTTACCCATTGCGTGCACTGGGCAGGCCGTTTACCCATCGCGTGCACTGGGCAGGCCGTTTAGCCATTGCGTGCACTGGGCAGGCCCTTTACCCATTGCGTGCACTGGACAGGCCCTTTACCCATTGCGTGCACTGGACAGGCCGTTTGCCCATTGCGTGCCCTGGGCAGGCCGTTTACCCAATGCGTGCACTGGGCAGGCCGTTTACCCAATGCGTGCAATGGACATAGACGTGTATGAGTTTTAAAATCTTATTCAGAGATTTCAAAAGGACAAAGTTATTTTATCAGGATCTATTCACCGAGTTATTTTACACAGATCTGTTCACTGAATTGTTTTCACACACGGATGCATCAACATAAAATCACAAATTACAATTTATATGGTTTCTTAAATACTCTAAAACAAATAAAACTCGAAAATAATACGTCAGGCCAAATGTAGACTCTAATGCGCACTAAATAAATGCGATCAACAATTATTATTTATAAATAAATTACAATCATTATCTGTACGTGAAATCGTGAGAGCACAGAGTGTTTGTGGCGGTGGCAATGCAAAAGCAATTGCTTGACAAACAGTCAATCGTTATTATTTTCTACGTACAGATTAAAATGTAAAATGCATCAAAGAGGGTTTGGGTTATCCTGGCACAGCCTAGGCTGGTTAGGATCATCATCAGCTCAGGCCCCTTGCCCCCTCTACACGCAGCCCAGACAGCGAATGGGACTTCTCCCAGGAAGCGCTGCCTTGTCGAACCCAACCAGAACTTTTGGAGAATGTGAAGACTCCCCAACGCTGCAGCTTTCTGCATTACCCAGATTGTCAGAAGAGCTGTATTCCAGGCAGCAAACCCCGGTACTCTCCAAATGTCAGCCAACAGATTGGGACGTACCAAACGTAAGGCACCGAGAACAATAGGCAAGCGTGACATTTCGAAAGCGAGGTCCGCATATTTGCCATGTTTTTCATCAATCTTGTCAATCACATAAGTGTATTCATCATTTTCCGTGACCCTATATATTCAGGGTCGTACCATGATGGTGATAAAAGGATAGAGCTACACCATCATGTCGCTTAAAATACTGTGTTTGCGCCAAAGCTGGGCATCCGCTGACAATGTGTTGGACAGTTTCATTAAAGTCATTACATAATTTACATTTCATTTTTTACATTTTGATCCAAAATCACACATTGACGGTTTTAAGTGGGACGTGACTGGTCCTGAGCAGAAACAGAAAGCCTTCTGTTTCACTTTTCAGGCCGGCCGAGTTCCTCCAAGCGAAGGACTGATCTGCAGCAATGCACATAAACTCGATGCAGAGGTCGTTCAGATTGCCGCCCCTTGAAAAGCTCTCCTTAAATCTGGGACGATTTGATATAGCACTTTGGTTGGTTGGCATTCATTTCTGTCCAGCAGTAAGGAACCATCAACAAAACCAACATTGACCTTGATATTATGTCCCACATCCCTGGCTCGGAATGCCTTGTTTTCATTCTGAGTCTTGACATGCTTCACAAAAGGATCATCAGACAAATAAATGTGTGCAAAAGTGCACAATATAATTCTGGCATGAAGAGCATCCACGTTAATCAAACCACGCCCTCCCATTATAACCGAAATAATAATAATAATAATAATAATAATAATAATAATAATAATAATAATAATAATAATGATATTATGATGATGATGATGATGATGATGATGATGATGATGATGATAAATACGAATAAAAAATTAATGAATATATTTTTTTCTAAATAAAAGGTAATACTTTTGTGTTACTGTACCACTTTAAGACTATGACATACCAACGCTTCACCTTAACCAATAAGATTTTATGCAGAATTAAAAATAACCTCACCAGTTAATATCTTACCTGGTAGATACTTGTCACACGCAGCTCATAGAACAATGGCACCACTGTGAAGTAGCCCATGATATAGCTCAGGCAAATACCAATGGTTATTAGGAAATTTATGGTTCCGTAACTGTACACTTCAGCCGGGACGCCCAGTAACGACACCGCCGACATGTACGTGGCAAATATGGACAACGACACGGCGATAGGACTCATCTGTCTGCCCCCTAGAAGGTACTCCTCTCTTGTCTGACGTTTCCGGCCCCTGATACCAAAGTACAGGCCTATTGACAGCGACACTGCCAAAAGAATGCCCAAAACTGCGTAGTCGGCCACATGGAGAGATACTTTGCTAACTGTGTCTCCTGGATTCATGTTTCCTGTAAAGCAAGAAAAATATGTCGAATGGGCCACGTCTAATGGGATATGTAAAGCATTCTACATTCTACATAACTGTGACAGGTGGTAATGCTGACACATTAAGCAATAGTCTATGGCTACCTTTATATTCTACAAGACGTCAAGACTCCAGAGCATGTACTTTTGAAACAAACCCGTGAAGATCAGGGGTAGAATTGGTCTTCTGCAACCCATGCTTGCCGTAAGAGGCGACTAACGGGATCGTGTGGACAGGCTCGCTGACTTGGTTGACATCATGAGCATCGATCATCGATGGGATACGACGACATGCATCAAGTAAGTCAGCCAGCATGACCACCCGATCCCGTTAGTCGCCTCTTACGACAAGCATAATCGCATTTTACGGCATGCATGGGTTGCTGAAGACCTAATCTACCCCGGATCTTCACCGGTAGAGTCACAGATGAGTGATTAGATGAGACATCCTTGGTAGGTCTGTTTCAAAGAATGGATGGCCAGGAATTACTTTTTAGTTGATAAGGCAGATTGTAAGCTGTCAACAGTCGTAGGCGTTTTACATGTGCTAAGATAATCCTTCCATTTGAAGGGGATCCAGCAAAGGCTGTACAATTTTAGATCCAGATAAGGTGAAAATAGCTGTGGAAGTGTTCAAATATGTACAGATGTATGCTTCAATCAAACTGAACGGAAACAAATATTCATTCATTCATCCATTCATCGATAGCCAACATATCGATCCATAAAAAATGGCTGCATTCGATAAGGTAGAGAGTTGCCACTGTGAAAGCGTCAACAGAATAGAGGCCGGGCGTCTAACAGAGGACATACGATACCACCAACGTTGGGATTTAGCAGAAGGATTTGAAAGTAAATCAGAAAACACTTCCAAAGGCCACAAAAACTGTCCCAACTTCACTGCAGTCACAGGGGCGGTCGGGTAGCCTAGTGGTTAAAGCGTTTGCTCGTCACGCCGAAGACCCGGGTTCGATTCCCGACAATGTGTGAAGCCCATTTCTGGTGTCCCCCGCCGTGATATTGCTGAAATATTGCTAAAAGCGGCGTAAAACCATACTCACTCACTCACTGCAGTCACAACACAGGCACGTGGTCACAACAACTTATTAAACATGATGAAATCCATTTCTGAACACTCACGACTAAGTACAACATTCACGAACCACCGCGTCACGGCCACAACTGCCTCATTCTTTCACACGCTGGCGTTGAATGCCGTGAAATCATGAAACTGACAAGTCACAAAAATGAAGAATCCTTCGTGTCATAAAATGCCGGCTTATCTGCAGCTAGGCCGCCAGGGTGGTTCCACTGTCAATCACGCTGTACATGCAAGCTCATCCCCAGTAAATCTACAGGTTAAAGAACCAAATTTCTTTATCTGAAAGTATGAGTTTGAATTTCTTTCAAAAGAAAACACCTTGCAACAATGTAATTTTGGTGACAGGCAATTTTCCTTTCAACAGCATGAAGCATAATTATTCTTTTAAAGAATTTTAGGGTACAATTTATATTTTTCCTGCGTAGTGTACTTCAGTCCAGTCCCATCTGTTTCCTGTCACTTATACCCCTCGGACCACGTCGTGCCTGCACGTTTACACCACATTGCCCCTGGACATTGACACATGATGGGTTATCATGTCTTTCTAAAATGAGTAGTCAGGCAGCAACTCTGTGTACTTAAGAGTTTAACAGTAAACAGCCTGTCTACAACAAGATAATAATTTATAGCATCGTCCACCCTCCCCTTGGACAAACAACGTACTTGACCTGTTTCCTTAGTCAAGCATATCTCTCCAGGCATGTGTGACTGTAGTCACGATAGAATGATTCCTGACTGAACAGCTATACATCTCGAGTACAAATCTCAGAGAACAGACATGCTGTTAATGAGACAGTTGATGATTTGCACAGAGCAAATGACCAATGTCACAAGAGCTGCAGGGATAGAGTTGAATCATCAAGTTGGAACAGGAAATTAAAATATATCTTCAGCTTGAACTGGTTAATAAAGAAATAGGAAAACTATGACATCTTTTTTGGAACACTTCCAACTACAACTGAATACGTTATCGTTGGGACACTTGTCTCCCAGCACCATAACACCAAGCAATCCGAGAATTTATTAAGGGAAATTAAAGTCCACTTACCAGCCACTCGTAACAATATATCAGGTAATCCAGACACTGATTGGTTGCACTTTTCTCATATTCCCAAAGTAAGAGAGTTAACTGACGATAAAAGTCCAGTTTCCACCCTTGCCGAACTAGGCTGGAAGTACTGGGCTCGATTGTAGCGCCACCAGTGGCTATTACCAGTTATGTCCCTTCTAAGCCTCTCCTATGGACCAGTCAGATTCCACCTCTCGTATCACATGCGTTTGCTTCACACAAAATGGTGGCGCCCAGTCAAACGATCTGATCGATAATCAAGATCTATATTGTGATAAAACGGGTATTACGTCGCGAAATGCATCAAATCACGTGAGCACCTTGATTAGAAACATGAAAAGTTTTGGAAAATATCTGCTGACAACGAGTTGGCGGTGCACGTGTAGTGTTTCCCACGAACACGTTCCCCCAAATACATGCAGCTGACATCAACATGAACTTGTTCACCATGTGCATCAAGTTTTGAAGCCACGACATCTCTGCACATTCAACCGCCTGTTTCATTTCGATACAGGTGTAGTTGGTTGTTTTTGCGCGTTGGCACTTCGTCAGCGTTGAATTATTTTTGTCAAAGAAATACCCTCGTTATTTCTTTATGAAAATAACCGCCGGTACGATCCCACGCAAAGACTTTATGTTTTCATTATGTTGTTGCCTATTTGCCAATCCATGCAATAAACACACCCATATCTTTTTTTAATTCAATGCCTTCATCATCCAGAATGTATCAGGGGTCGGACACCTCCCCACAATTCCCTACCAAAAACGTCAATTCCCCACACCCATCAATATTTTTATGAATGAACATGAACATATTGTATGGATTACATACAGATCTCACGAAGTATATGTTATATATGTTGCGTGCATGGAGGATGGCATTAAGATAGAATGCAAATGTTTTGCTAACTGTTTCTAATAACTAGTGGAGGGTGTTGGAAATGGCCGAACATGGAGAAAGCATCAAACTAGTGATAGGTGTGACAGATCTCACAGGGTAGCATTCAACAGGCGCATTACCTTAGGCTCATGTTAACGTCATTCTGAACAGTTTCAAAGAACTGAAAAACTAGGAAATGAATTAAATTGGAAAGTAAGAGAACAAATTAGCAGTCAATGGTTTTTTTCAGGAAAAAGTATCCGTTTAATAAACAACAGCTGTTATTTTAGTATTTACCTCGGGGAATCCCATTTCCTAAACCTTCTCTTACTCTTACAGTATATAATGTAAAAATGGAAACAAAACTATGAATGCGCAACAAGCATTATCCATGAAGTTATTAATTAGCTCATAGTTGATATAAATGTGTTGAAATTATTTATGACATTGTATATAATGTTATATATCATGTGGGCACTTCTTTTGTTACTTACACTACAATGAGAAAAGCCTCCGCAGAAACTAATGGGGACTACGCAGAAAGTTTGTAACGTTTCAAGTTTCATTCATTACTATATCTACTATAATTTGCTTACGTGAGTGAATGCGAGTAATACTTGGCTCCTCAGTACTCAACTTGATTAAGTTGTATATTAAAAGTTGTTGTACGTTGATATGGAAGCATCTACAGAGGATGAAGAGTGAGTATGGTTTTAACGCCTCTAATAGCAATATTCCAGCAATATCACGGCGGGGGACACCAGAAATGGGCTTCACACATTGTACCCATGTCGGGAAACGAACCCGGGTCTTCGGCGTGACGAGCGAACGCTTTAACCACTAGGCTACCCGACCGCCCCCAGAGGATGAAGAACACTTGTTATTCGTCAGTAAACAACTCAAATAAAGTCCCATTCACATGGACACTTTTACTTACGTGAGTATATATACTTACATAAGTAAATTTACTTATGGTGGCATGTGAACGCATTTGCTTACGTGAGTAAATATACTCCAGGAGTAAAGAGACATGAGTAAAAGTATATTGCTACGCCTGATAAGATCTAGTAAAAGTATATTTACTCATAAGTATAAATGCTCCTGGAGTATTTCTGGTCATTTATGCACGGTTGAGATACCAACCCCAAACAGGTTGCTGATTGTTCTAAACTCTGCAGAGGAGGCAAGCCAGTACATTGTTATGGCCACCTTGTGATCCAGCTCCAATGGTTCCCTCACATACATTTCCTGTGCAGGAAAATACGGCTGTAGTTCCTTGCAAAGAACATAAAATGTTTCGCGTGTCATGCGAAAGTTATCGATCCACAGTTTATCATCAAATGATCGTTTGACGACATTGTTCCACCAGTGTTGAGAACGTTCTCTCTTCCACAGTTCTCTTTCCTGGCATAATCCTAAGAAAGTATGGAAAGTCTCTCTTTCGCCTCTGGTTGACTATCTTAGACAGCGACATGGCCTCAAATGATAAAAGTCCACAATTTATTTATGAAATGATGTTTACTTCTGCCTTGCATAAACTTCATGTGAACGCAATGTAAATATACTTTTGCTTACATGAGTAAATATACTCCATGAGTAAATTTGCTTACATTAGTAAATTTTGTCCATGTGAATGGGGCTTAAGTCAAGCACATGTTTAGTGTAAATGCAATATCGTATATTTGGACACCGCATGTGAACAGGAAAGCTGTTGAGTACAATCAGTCCCAAATCAGCTTGTTTCACCGTAACCTTCTGTACAGTTATTTATGCATTATCATGTTGTTTAAAGGACCTTGTTTCTCATGTCAGTGACTGATTTCAAACCGCATGTTTTGGTGTAACCCAACCAGTGTTCCCAAGCCTCGGATATCATAAAACACTAAAAATGTTTCGCCCTCGTCATCTAATGTCATAACATTTCAGGGGACAGCCATCGTCTAATACACGACAGATTTGTCCTGGACATATTATATACTGAGTGAGTGAGTGAGTGAGTGAGTGTGAGTGAGTGAGTGAGTGAGTGAGTGAGTGAGTGAGTGAGTGAGTGAGTGAGTGAGTGAGTGAGTGAGTGAGTGAGTGAGTGAGTGAGTGAGTGAGTGGGTGGGTGGGTGGGTGGGTGGGTGAGTGAGTGAGTGAGTGAGTGAGTGAGTGAAAATTTAACGTCACATCGGTAATATTGATTGACATCATGAGCATCGATCTCCGCAATCGGGATACGATGACATGCATCAACCAAGTCAGCGAGCCTGACAACCCGATCCTGTTAGCAGCCTCTTACGACAAGCATAGTCGCCTTTTACGATACGCATGGGTTGCTGAAGACCTATTCTACCCCGGGTCTTCATTTACCCTTCACTCATCACTTATATCAAACGTCTAAGACCTGCATAACTACGGGCTTTCATCCCACGTTAAGCTGACATGCCGTGATATAAGTGGAATATTGTTGAAAACTCGATTATTTACATACCGCCGTCATAGAGCTGGAATGTTGCTGAGTGCGGCGTTAAACAACAAACAAACAAGCAAGTGAAGGTTTTTACTGCAGTCTCATTTGCATCTCTACAACAACTCCAGTTAATAATTATCGGGAGGGATCACATTAGGACACAATCAACGCCCAAATATAGAAAACACAAGCTGTAGAATTCAAAATATGTAGAAATTGCAAATAGAAACTGGCAAGGTAATATTATTTTAAGTTACCTAGGCTAATAGGCTTTGTATAAAATGAATTACATCGTTCTCTTCGCTTTGCAGGTAAGTTATTTTTTATGGGTGGTAGTTTCCTAAACAATGCATTCAGTCTAGGCTTCCATGAGCGAACAATTTGATAGCGAGTTTAGATATTTAACATTTCCAATTGACAGCAGACATCTGTCGCATATATTTCATAGTTTGTATTAAGAAATTTGAATAACATCTGTCTACTCAAATTAGCATCTGTCAAAACGGTTGATGTGGCACTGGTAGAATTCACAAACTGAAAAACAAGAAACAACTAGAATAAAACTATTCTGTTCCAGTAAACTGTAGTTAATGCCACTTACAAAGCCTCAAATAACATAACCATGCAATTTAAGTGCTAATTATTTGGGTCTACATTGAAATGCATTGTTTCATCAACTCTCTTTATGCCGAACAATATTCCTGAAGCCCCATCCTTTGATGTTTACATTTAACAACTTTTGAGGCACAATCAAGCATGCTCTTTCCACGATGATTTCAAAGAGCGTCACGTGACTTGTTAAAAAGTTATTTGATCTCGGTAGTAACATTCAAGGCCTCAGTTAAGCTTTCAAATTTTACGCTACGGTGAAAGAAGTGGTGTACGGTGTAATTCTCTATTTTGACTTGTGCAATATATTCCCGTAAACACTTGACTTGCAGCATTCCAAGCTACAGTCCCATGTCCTGATGGGCCACCTTGAAGAGAAAAGTCCACCAGATTCATGTGTGGCAGCATGCACAGCCACAGTCCCATGTCCTGATTGGCATGGGCCACCTTGAAGAGACAAGTCCACCAGAGTCATGTGTGGCAGCATGCACAGCCACAGTCCCATGTCCTGATTGACATGGGCCACCTTGAAGAGACAAGTCCACCAGAGTCATGAGTGGCAGCATGCACAGCCAGGATCCCATGTCCTGATTGACATGGGCCACCTTGAAGAGAAAAGTCCACCAGAGTCATGAGTGGCAGCATGCACAGCCACAGTCCCATGTCCTGATTGACATGGGCCACCTTGAAGAGAAAAGTCCACCAGAGTCATGAGTGGCAGCATGCTCAGCCACAGTCCTATGTCCCGATTGACATGGGCCACCTTGAAGAGAAAAATCCACCAGAGTCATGAGTGGCAGCATGCACAGCCACAGTCCCATGTCCTGATTGACATGGGCCACCTTGAAGAGAAAAGTCCACCAGAGTCATGTGTGGCAGCATGCACAGCCACAGCCTTATGTCCTGATTGACATGGGCCACCTTGAATAGGCAAGTCCACCAGAGACATGAGTGGCAGCATGCACAGCCACAGCCTTATGTCCTGATTGACATGGACCACCTTGAAGAGAAAAGTCCACCAGAGTCATGTGTGGCAGCATGCACAGCCACAGTCCCATGTCCTGATTGACATGGGCCACCTTGAAGAGAAAAGTCCACCAGAGTCATGTGTGGCAGCATGCACAGCCACAGTCCCATGTCCTGATTGACATGGGCCACCTTGAAGAGAAAAGTCCACCAGAGTCATGTGTGGCAGCATGCACAGCAACAGTCCCATGTCTTGATTGACATGGGCCACCTTGAAGAGAAAAGTCCACCAGAGTCATGAGTGGCAGCATGCACAGCCACAGTCCCACGTCCTGATTGACATGGGCCACCTTGAAGAGAAAAGTCCACCAGAGTCATGAGTGGCAGCATGCACAGCCACAGTCCCATGTCCTGATTGACATGGGCCACCTTGAAGAGAAAAGTCCACCAGAGTCATGTGTGGCAGCATGCACAGCCACAGCCTTATGTCCTGATTGACATGGACCACCTTGAATAGGCAAGTCCACCAGAGACATGAGTGGCAGCATGCACAGCCACAGCCTTATGTCCTGATTGACATGGACCACCTTGAAGAGAAAAGTCCACCAGAGTCATGTGTGGCAGCATGCACAGCCACAGTCCCATGTCCTGATTGACATGGGCCACCTTGAAGAGAAAAGTCCACCAGAGTCATGTGTGGCAGCATGCACAGCCACAGTCCCATGTCTTGATTGACATGGGCCACCTTGAAGAGAAAAGTCAACCAGAGTCATGAGTGGCAGCATGCACAGCCACAGTCCCATGTCCTGATTGACATGGGCCACCTTGAAGAGAAAAGTCCACCAGAGTCATGAGTGGCAGCATGCTCAGCCACAGTCCTATGTCCTGATTGACATGGGCCACCTTGAAGAGAAAAGTCCACCAGAGTCATGTGTGGCAGCATGCACAGCCACAGTCCCATGTCCTGATTGACATGGGCCACCTTGAAGAGAAAAGTCCACCAGAGTCATGAGTGGCAGCATGCACAGCCACAGTCCCATGTCCTGATTGACATGGGCCACCTTGAAGAGACAAGTTCACCAGAGTCGTGAGAGGCAGCATGCACAGCCACAGTCCCATGTCCTGATTGACATGGGCCACCTTGAAGAGAAAAGTCCACCAGAGTCATGTGTGGCAGCATGCACAGCCACAGTCCCATGTCCTGATTGACATGGGCCACCTTGAAGAGAAAAGCCCACCAGAGTCATGAGTGGCAGCATGCACAGCCACAGTCCCATGTCCTGATTGGCATGGGCCACCTTGAAGAGACAAGTCCACCAGAGTCATGTGTGGCAGCATGCACAGACACAGTCCCATGTCCTGATTGACATGGGCCACCTTGAAGAGAAAAGTCCACCAGAGTCATGTGTGGCAGCATGCACAGACACAGTCCCATGTCCTGATTGACATGGGCCACCTTGAAGAGAAAAGTCCACCAGAGTCATGTGTGGCAGCATGCACAGCCACAGTCCCATGTCCTGATTGACATGGGCCACCTTGAAGAGAAAAGTCCACCAGATTCATGAGTGGCAGCATGCACAGCCACAGTCCGATGTCCTGATTGACATGGGCCACCTTGAAGAGAAAAGTCCACCAGAGTCACGTGTGGCAGCATGCACAGCCACAGTCCCATGTCCTGATTGACATGGGCCACCTTGAATAGGCAAGTCCATCAGAGTCGTGAGAGGCAGCATTCCAAGCCACAGTCCAATGTCCTGATTGACATGGGCCACCTTGAAGAGACAAGTCAACCTGAGTCACGTGTGGCAGCATGCACAGCCACAGTCCTATGTCCTGATTGACATGGGCCACCTTGAAGAGACAAGTCCACCAGAGTCATGTGTGGCAGCATGCACAGCCACAGTCCTATGTCCTGATTGACATGGGCCACCTTGAAGAGACAAGTCCACCAGAGTCATGAGTTGCAGCATGCACAGCCAGGATCCCATGTCCTGATTGACATGGGCCACCTTGAAGAGACACGTCCACCAGAGTCATGAGCGGCAGCATGCACAGCCACAGTCCCATGTCCTGATTGGCATGGGCCACCTTGAAGAGACACGTCCACCAGAGTCATGAGTGGCAGCATGCACAGCCACAGTCCCATGTCCTGATTGACATGGGCCACCTTGAAGAGAAAAGTCCACCAGAGTCATGTGTGGCAGCATGCACAGCCAGGATCCCATGTCCTGATTGACATGGGCCACCTTGAAGAGACAAGTCCACCAGAGTCATGAGTGGCAGCATGCACAGCCACAGTCCCATGTCCTGATTGACATGGGCCACCTTGAAGAGAAAAGTCCACCAGAGTCATGTGTGGCAGCATGCACAGCCAGGATCCCATGTCCTGATTGACATGGGCCACCTAGAAGAGAAAAGCCCACCAGAGTCATGAGTGGCAGCATGCACAGCCACAGTCCCATGTCCTGATTGGCATGGGCCACCTTGAAGAGACAAGTCCACCAGAGTCATGTGTGGCAGCATGCACAGCCACAGTCCCATGTCCTGATTGACATGGGCCACCTTGAATAGGCAAGTCCATCAGAGTCGTGAGAGGCAGCATTCCAAGCCACAGTCCAATGTCCTGATTGACATGGGCCACCTTGAAGAGACAAGTCAACCTGAGTCACGTGTGGCAGCATGCACAGCCACAGTCCCATGTCCTGATTGACATGGGCCACCTTGAAGAGACAAGTCCACCAGAGTCATGTGTGGCAGCATGCACAGCCACAGTCCTATGTCCTGATTGACATGGGCCACCTTGAAGAGACAAGTCCACCAGAGTCATGAGTTGCAGCATGCACAGCCAGGATCCCATGTCCTGATTGACATGGGCCACCTTGAATAGGCAAGTCCACCAGAGTCATGAGTGGCAGCATGCACAGCCACAGTCCCATGTCCTGATTGACATTAGGCCACCTTGAAGAGAAAAGTCCACCAGAGTCATGAGTGGCAGCATGCACAGCCACAGTCCAATGTCCTGATTGACATGGGCCACCTTGAAGAGACACGTCCACCAGAGTCATGAGCGGCAGCATGCACAGCCACAGTCCCATGTCCTGATTGGCATGGGCCACCTTGAAGAGACACGTCCACCAGAGTCATGAGTGGCAGCATGCACAGCCACAGTCCCATGTCCTAATTGACATGGGCCACCTTGAAGAGAAAAGTCCACCAGAGTCATGTGTGGCAGCATGCACAGCCAGGATCCCATGTCCTGATTGACATGGGCCACCTTGAAGAGACAAGTCCACCAGAGTCATGAGTGGCAGCATGCACAGCCACAGTCCCATGTCCTGATTGACATGGGCCACCTTGAAGAGAAAAGTCCACCAGAGTCATGTGTGGCAGCATGCACAGCCAGGATCCCATGTCCTGATTGACATGGGCCACCTAGAAGAGAAAAGCCCACCAGAGTCATGAGTGGCAGCATGCACAGCCACAGTCCCATGTCCTGATTGGCATGGGCCACCTTGAAGAGACAAGTCCACCAGAGTCATGTGTGGCAGCATGCACAGCCACAGTCCCATGTCCTGATTGACATGGGCCACCTTGAATAGGCAAGTCCATCAGAGTCGTGAGAGGCAGCATTCCAAGCCACAGTCCAATGTCCTGATTGACATGGGCCACCTTGAAGAGACAAGTCAACCTGAGTCACGTGTGGCAGCATGCACAGCCACAGTCCCATGTCCTGATTGACATGGGCCACCTTGAAGAGACAAGTCCACCAGAGTCATGTGTGGCAGCATGCACAGCCACAGTCCTATGTCCTGATTGACATGGGCCACCTTGAAGAGACAAGTCCACCAGAGTCATGAGTTGCAGCATGCACAGCCAGGATCCCATGTCCTGATTGACATGGGCCACCTTGAATAGGCAAGTCCACCAGAGTCATGAGTGGCAGCATGCACAGCCACAGTCCCATGTCCTGATTGACATTAGGCCACCTTGAAGAGAAAAGTCCACCAGAGTCATGAGTGGCAGCATGCACAGCCACAGTCCCATGTCCTGATTGGCATGGGCCACCTTGAAGAGAAAAGTCCACCAGAGTCATGAGTGGCAGCATGCACAGACACAGTCCCATGTCCTGATTGGCATGGGCCACCTTGAAGAGACAAGTCAACCTGAGTCACGTGTGGCAGCATGCACAGCCAGGATCCCATGTCCTGATTGACATGGGCCACCTTGAAGAGTCAAGTCAACCAGAGTCATGTGTGGCAGCATGCACAGCCACAGTCCTATGTCCTGATTGACATGGGTCAACTCTTAATAGAGAAGTCAACCAGAGTAGTGTGTGGCAGCATGCACAGCCAAAGTCCCATGTCCTAAATTGACATGTGCCACCTTGAAGAGTCAAGTCAACCAGAGTCACGTGTGGCAGCATGCACAGCCACAGTCCTATGTCCTGATTGACATGGGCCACCTTGAAGAGACAAATCAACCTGAGTCATGAGTGGCAGCATGCACAGCCACAGTCCCATGTCCTGATTGACATGGGCCACCTTGAAGAGAAAAGTCCACCAGAGTCATGTGTGGCAGCATGCACAGCCAGGATCCTATGTCCTGATTGACATGGGCCACCTTGAAGAGAAAAGTCCACCAGAGTCATGTGTGGCAGCATGCACAGCCAGGATCCTATGTCCTGATTGACATGGGCCACCTTGAAGAGAAAAGTCCACCAGAGTCATGTGTGGCAGCATGCACAGCCACAGCCTTATGTCCTGATTGACATGGGCCACCTTGAAGAGACAAGTCCACCAGAGTAGTGTGTGGCAGCATGCACAGCCACAGTCCCATGTCCTGATTGACATGGGTCACCTTGAAGAGACAAGTAATTCTTAACTCCAATTAACAGCAAGCGTCAGAGACAGGTCCACCAAATCATGTGTGACAGCATGCTACTCCAGTGTCTTCACTCTGTGCTTAATGGATCTGATGTGGAAAAAATTGAATGGATATGTCTTCAGGTTCAGAGTCAAGTCAAAAGTTGACAGTACTGACTTAGGATTTAGGCAGATTTCTTCCTCAGTTACCACACTGGCATATATACACTGCCACACATGTTGCATTATTTGATAGGTTATTTATACCAGATTCTTTGATCAAACAATTAATGTAGGAATGCTTACATATAATGGTTATGTTATCTGAGGCCTATGAAGATTCCGGGGCAGAATAGGTCTTCAGCAACCCATGTTTGCCGTAAAAGGTGACTAACGGGATCGGGTGGTCAGGCTCGCTGACTTGGTTGATGCATGTCATCGTATCCCAATTGCTTAGATCGATGCTCATGATGTCATTGGATTGTCTAGTCCAGACTCTATTTACAGACCGCCATCATATAGCTGGAATATTGCTGAGTGCGGCGTTAAACACCAAACCAACCAACCAACTTTATAGACTATATTATGAAAACAAAGTGGAAAATTCAGTTTTCTTGCATTTCCAACAGTACTTTAGTTACTTTTGTTGTTTGTTGTTTAACGCCGCACTCAGCAATATTCCAGCTATATGATGGCGGTCTGTAAATAGAGTCTGGACTAGACAATCCAATGACATCATGAGCATCGATCTAAGCAATTGGGATACGATGACATGCATCGACCAAGCCAGCGAGCCTGACCACCTGATCCCGTTAGTCGCCCCTAATGACAAGCATAGTATCCTCTTAAGGCAAGCATGGGTTGCTGAAGACCTACTCTACCCCGGATCTTCACGGTTGTAGTTACTTTTGTGATAGATTTGAAACAATACTAGGATATCATGAACAAATGTGCAAACAACATAGCAGAAGTAGCTGAAGCAATAAGAAAATTAATCAGTCGAATATCATTCTGCAACTGAGAATGGAATGAAGAACATGTTTCTCAAATTAGACAATGAGACAACAACATGCTAAATAGAAGTAAACTGCTCAATGACAATTTCACAGAATACTATAAATTGCAACCTAAACACAAAATATCAATTTTACCGTTTTGGGGGAAGGCTCTGGGTTTGCTTTTTGCTACTATTGCTCATTTAGACTCCATTAAATGAAATTTTAGCAAGTTAGTAAAGAACCACAAAGATACAGCAAATGTGGTAACTTCAGGCCTTTCTATACTGAATACATCTCGAGTACAAATTTCAGAGAACTGACATGCTGTTAATGAGATACTTGAAAATCTGCATCATTGATGAGAAAATGACAAGTGTTACTAGTGCTGTGAAGAGTAGAATCATGAAGTTGGAATAGGCAATAAAATATATCTACAACTTGAACTGGTAATTGAAGAAATAAGAGATATGTAGTAAAATGTCTTATTTTAAACACTTACAACTACAACTGAATATGTTATCGTTGGGACACCTGTCTCCCAGCACCACAACACCAAGCAATCTGAGAATATTATCAAGAGAGGTTAAAGCTCACTTACCAGCTCGTTTCAAGTCACCAGTTAATCCAGACACTGGTTTGTGGTACTTTTATAGTTCACAAACTTGGAAAATGATAAGATCTCAGTGATAATTCCAATTCCATTATTAGACGCAGATGACAGATTTGAAATAAAAAGAGCACATAATCTACCAATGCCAAACATGATAAATCAAACCAAGGTAAATGAACAAGGTAATGTGATAGCTCAATATAAACTAGAAACAGAGTCCTGTCTGTCCCATCAACCTTTGCACCCCATGTGTGATAGCCCTTTTCATGAAAGGTGAAATGAAATTCAGTCATGTGTATAGGACAGAGATGAGACCAAACGCTGTATTGTCCATGGCTGAATACTAGTATTTTTTCAGTGGCCAGTGTATTGTGACGACTGATAAGATACTTGCAGTCTCAATGGTTTGTAAAGACGGATGAGAGCGATCTTACAACAATCTTGCCGCCATTAGGGCAGTCAAACTAAATATATCATGTTCGCTTTCAAATCATCACCTTACTCTGCTACCCTACTACCATAATGAAGGTAAATATCAAGATATTTTCTTGAAATCAGGGAATGAATGACAACAACGTTTCAAGTATATTACTTTGGAAACCAGTCAGTCAAGCCATTCGATCAAATCTTAACTCTTTGCCTACGAAATTGAAAATGTTTGATGAAATTTCAATGGATAATTTGGTTAATCAGCTGTTGGATTTAGATGAAAAGGAAATGCCGGAAGCGAAATATAACTGGAAATATCTGTTGTAAGAAGCGCGTATTGGTACTATTAATAGTCGTGAGTGTACTGTTGTATGTAAAGAAAGTAAAACTCTGGCTAGCCAAAAGGGAATGTGGTAGGAGAAGTGCCTTTGTCGCGACAAGTATGGGTTGCTGAAGACCTATTCTATCCCGGATCTTCAAGGGTCTTTACCCGATGTTGGACAGGTTGACTCCCCTGTTAAGGTCAGGGCCATGCTGTTCATTCAGGCATGAAGACAATGAACCAGATATAGGAGAAATTAAAACTGATCTCACAACTAGAGAAAAAGTTGTTAAACAAACTAGCATGTAATTGTTGTGTTTCAATGCCTTTTGTTACAATGGGGTCTGCGGGAAGTGTTTATAACTCCTATCGTTGAAGCTGGAGATATGAGACTAGGTTGTACTTCATTAGACAGCATTAGGAATCAAAGATGACAGACACTGGTGAGGTCAGCTGTCGCCTGATCAGGTTAAGTCACATTGGTCCATGATGGTTCCTGATGGTAGCTACGGTTAAAGATTTGGAAACAACTGCAGCAGCATTGATGGAGGAAAGTGTGTACTAGAAAATGTCTGTAATACAATGTATATGCAAAAATATATCAGTTTTATACACGCAATGGAATAATGATGATATGAGTGAGTGAGTGAGTTGGGTTTAACGCCGCTTTCAACAGTATTCCAGTTATATCACGGAGTGTCAGCTTAATGTGGGAGGAAAGCCCGAAGTGATGCAGGTCACAGACGTTTACCACTTCGGTGAAACCCACGAGCACGGGTATGGTGCTGACAAACCTAGAAACATAATCGGGGCGAACCGGGATTCGAACCCACAATCAAAGGTTTCTGGCGTGCCCAAGGGACGCAATTCTGCACAGCGAATCGCGGCGCCTTAGACGACTGGGCCACCCGTGCCCCAATGATGATATGAACTAAGTGTAGCCGAGTGGTGGTGCTAACTGTGACTGAGTTAGCCACATAAGTACCACCCTCCCCCCCCATATATATATAATTTTTTTCATCCATTATCACCATCATTCCATGTTGTGTTCACTATGTGATTTCCTTGTCTGAAGTTCACAGTCAACTAACATCAACCTTGATACCCTTTTACAGCCTCTGTGATTTCTCCAGCTTCACCTGGATTTCCCCTGTCTATTTTTAGATATGTCCACCACCTCACATCACTGTGAAGCATCTTGACTTCCTTTGACACCTGTAAGATGCTACCTTCCTTCTGATTGGCCCTTTGTTCCACTTTGTCACCCAACCCCTCATGCATTCTGTTTGAAATCTTATGGAGGGAGGTTCTCTTATTTCAAGGTGCGAAACATTTCAATATTCTATCTTTTTCCACCCTGTTCTGGAAACAAATATATTCATTGAAAGGGTATCATACATACAAGAATAAACTTCATCATTATCCAGAACTGCCTTATGTTTTCACCTTCAGCCCAGTGGCTGTACATTACATACCACGCCCAGCTATAAAATGGCGCCCAACGTGGGGCTGCTAGTTTCACCAACAGCATCACTTGCACAGTGAGAAAAGACAGTTAACAATTCATCAGATGTCAGATGTCAGTTCAAGTATTCATGCAGTTTCAAAGGACCATTTCATACACTTTCATTGATGGATGATTTATTCATCATACAGACTGATTCTTGAAGTGTATGAACCCCATAACTTGAGCTTCACAAATTCAGGACTTGTGTGAACTTTGACACTAGAGCCTGACTATCCGACATTATCTGTGAACCACATTTTATACTGTATATTTCTATTTATGCATTATATATATATCCTAATTGCAATATCCCATTTGTAATATCATCCTGTGATATATAAGTTTACCATGTTTACATTTGTTTATAATTCTTAATCATATTGATTTTTACAAAGTATTGATTATAGGACATATTCTATTTCTACCACATTTCTATTTCTACAGTGTTCATTTATATAGTATAGACTTATATTCATCTCATTGAAACAAATTTATTCATTTCTATTCAAAATTGCACTGCTGATAAAAAATTCAGGTTGATATTAAATGTAGCTGGTAATTATTTGACTTTGATTCCAAATTCATATTTCAAATCATCTAACATTTAACTATAACAGTTCAATTTCAAAATCCAAAGTTTATTTTTTACGGAAGCGTAGTAGGGCCACGGTGATTTTTTTTGTATCTTAGTATCTCCAACGTAGGACTTAGTATCTCCTACGTAGGACTTACTATCTCCTATGTAGAACTTAGTATCTCCTACATAGGACTTCCTATCTCCTACGTAGGAGATAGTAAGTCCTACGTAGGAGATACTAAGTCCTACGAAGGAGATACTTAGACCAAAAAAATACACCGTGGCCCTTCTACGCTTCCGTAATTCTTTACTGATCTTTTCAGTCAATACTTCTGATACTTGCACTGATACCCTTTCACCTTACCGTATCTGTGTCAAACTTTATCCTCAGTACTTTTTCCGTGCTGTTCCTGCTGTCTTTGCTTTATTGTGGACGCATCTCTCTTCAGCAAACCACTAACAAAAGTATTTTGTTTCTTCATTTCGTCATATACTCGTTAGTCTTTTAATACTATCATCAGTCATAGCAGATCTTTAACTGCTTGCTTAACTGACTTGATGTCAGTATCACTATATAGTCCATCTTGTATCCTTGCTTTTTGTATCCTAATACCTAATAGGTTTTGTACTTTGCAATCGCCTTCCATACTGCCCTCAGTTCATAATATAGTTGTTGGGTCCCAACTTATAGGATCCTTGTTGCCTGTTAGAGGGTTAGTCAAACTTGTATATTATACACATCATCATGGCTCAATCGGACAATGATGTTAGATCACAGGTTGATCAGGTTGTGAATTTCATCCATCAGCTTGATCCCTCAGTCCGCACTAGTGTACTCTCCCGTCTAGCAGGTGACACAAATCCACATCCACCTCAGACGACTTATGTAGCTGATGTTGGGTCTGGAGATACATCCTCCTGGGGATAGCTGAAGGGCTGTTGTCCCTCCATACACACCTGGACTATCGTCACTGCTGGCACATTCACCTCTGGGGTCTCCTTTGTTGCCTTCTGTATGGGCTCATAGCAGAGAATACCCCCACAAGACCCTTGTTCAAGGATAGAATTGCCTAATTCTTTGCCTAGGTCCTATGGGTCACTCTTCAGCTGTGACCAACCCCAGGGTTCATCAACCGCTTACTCACAGCAGTTGCGTGTCATTACATGTCTGACTCGGGCACCATTTGAGGCCTGGCCCAACAGACATATTCCCATGCCCATTCCATACCATGGGTGCACTCCACCTTCTCAGACTAGTAAGTTCCTGGCAACTCCACATTCCACCATGCCCATATCACGCACTTCTTACATGCCAATAATCAATAAATCAAATCCCCGGGTGTCTACATTTTCTCGGGGATAGGGCAAAGAATAATGTGAAGTATAGTCAGTGGCACCTTGAAATATTGGGGGGTCGATATGAAAATGCTTACTCTGACATCGCCATAGTCAATGCCAAGAGAGCAGCCAAGGGCTCTGAAGCAGATCTTCTCATTGGCTTCCCTGCTGAGACAACCATTGATACTGCATTAGAGCAGTTGGACATTGTATTTGGCAATGTGATGCCTCATGGGGCGCTTTCACACAGCTCGCAAGGTAATAAACGAGTGTGTTGCAGCTTGGAGTTGTAGACTTCGTGACTTGATATCAAAGATGTCAGTTGCAGGAATGCTCCCACCAAATGCTGCCATGACCTTCGAATGGCTGGATGGGGTTGTCCCAGGATGCTTTGAAGCAGGTAACTCGTCATCACTTTGACTCTAGTCTCGATTACAGCCAACTGCTGCTTCATTGTACTTCGAGTGGAGGAGGAACTGTTAACTCCTAAAGGGACACATCAGTGTCCCGTGCCCAGATGGAGGATGTGCTCTCTAGGCTTAAATACCTTGATAAGAGTCTTCAGTCTATGGGGGACAAAGTTCCTTGTGTTGATCCTCCTCTTACAAACCACCCACCAGGAGCCATGCCAAAAGTCCCTTAAAAGGGGCAGATAGAAACAAGCATACAAGAAACAGGTTGGGGATAAACCATTTCCTCCACAACAATCATCAGTTATGTGTTTAGAGTGTGGAGGCCAGGGCTTAAAAGTGGTCACCAGCTTGGTTTGTTGGTTTGTTGTTTAACACCGCACTCAGCAATATTCCAGGTATATGACGGCGGTCTGTAAATAATCGAGTCTGGACCAGACAATCCAGTGATTAAAATCATGAGCATCGATCCACGCAATTGGGATCGATGACATGCATCAACCAAGTCAGCGAGCATGACCGCCCGATCCCGTTAGTCGCCTCTTTACGACAAGCATAGTCACCTTTTACAGCAAGCATGGGTTGCTGAAGACCTTTTCTACCCCGGAATCTTCACGAGTCACCAGCATTTCCCTGCTTTAAACTTGTAAGAGTCCCAGCTATGGAGCGAACTGAGGACTCTAACCAAACCTCTCAACAAAAGGTTCCTTTAAATTTAGTTGGGCATCCAAACATTGTGCATGTGAAGGTTGAGGAGCATGCCTGTGAAGTTTCGATAGTGACTGGCATTGAACGAGTATCTCTCTCTGAAAACTTCTACAGAGCCTACCTGCCTCACTTACCACTCCACCAAATCAGCTCATTACTAGAGGTGCATGGAGCTGGGGGAGCCAAGCTACCCTATTTGGGGGTATGCTGAGGCTATTATTGCTTTACCCCCTGACTTAATGGGTCAAGTAGTGGAGGTACCCGCACTTATTCTTGTGGTGCCCACTACAGACTTCCCCTCTGAGGTACCTATTATCTTGGGGACCAATTCTTTTCGTGCTGCCTGTGAAAGCAACCCTGGTGACAGGGTATCTTGGGAATTCTTCTCAAGGTCAAGGTTGAGGTCGATAGACTGTCCACCAAGGCTGTTACAATTCCAGCCAAAGTTAGAGCAAGTCGCTGTGTTGGACAGCTTATCCACTGAAGATGAAGTCAACAACACTGACTACAAAATTATTTGATCTGGACTCGCTCGGTGATAATCACACTCT
Source organism: Haliotis rufescens (assembly GCF_023055435.1). Lineage (NCBI taxonomy): Eukaryota > Metazoa > Mollusca > Gastropoda > Lepetellida > Haliotidae > Haliotis > Haliotis rufescens. The sequence continues at coordinate 368,815 of NW_025964390.1, forward strand.
TGATGAAAGAACTTAATTGTGCTCTCTACTGAATGAGTTTGATGATGTGCTAGCAAGTCTGATATGGACATTGGACACACTGACTTGGTCACCTATCGAAAGGAACTCACAGATGAGACTCCATTCAATGACGTTTTCCACCCTCTATGTATCAAGAGGTCAAGGACCATATAATGCAGCTGTTAGATGCTAAAGTTATGCCTTGCGTGTTGTCCTGGTACGGAAACATGACTCGAGTTTGCGCTTCTGTATTGACAATCGGAAATTTAACATTTGCACAATTCGAGATTGCTATGCTCTACTCAGGATAGCGGAAACTCTTGACCCTTTACATGGGGCAAAATACTTCTCTTGAGCTTAAAAGTGGATGTTGGCAAGTTCAAGTAGATGAGGAGCACAAGGCCCGCACTGCTTTTACTGTTGGCCCTACTGGGTTCGACGAGTGTAACTCGATCCCGCTCTTAAATTCCTGGGTCACATAATCTCCAAGGAGCGTATCAAAACAGACCCTGAGAAGATTGAGGTATTGAAGACCTGGTCAATTCGATGTGATGTCAAAGATGTTTGTCGTTTTCTTGGATTCTCTGGCAACTATAGACGTTTTGTTCCTGAGCAAATTTCACTGTGGGCGATAACAGGTAACAGATAACAATCAGCACACAGATAAATGAATGAAGCCACATATACAGTAAGGACCCGTGATGATCCGGTGTAAAATAAGGTCTTGCCTGCTTTAAAAGGCGGTGATGCTTGTTGTAAGAGGCGACTAACGGGATCGGTGGTCAGGCTCGCTGACTTGGTTGATGAATGTCATCGATTCCAATTGCGTTGATCGATGTTCATGATGTCAATCACTGGATTGTCTGGTCCAGACTCAATTATTTACAGACCGCCTTCATATACCTGGAATATTACTGAGTGCGGCGTTAAACAACGAACAAAACAAAACCGAACCAAATAAGTGGATCGTTGCTCATGATATTAATCACTGGACTGTCTGGTCCAAACCCGATTATTTACAGATCACCGTCGTACAGCTGGAATATTGCTGAGTGCGGCGTTAAACAACTAACCAAACAACTTGAACGCTCCTATATGATGAAGGCATATTAAAAGAACTGCTATAAAATTATTACGTACGCAGTATAAATGTTTGACATATCAAGTCCCATCTTCCCGAGGCAAGAGAGTTTACTGACTGTTAAAGTCCAGTTTCCACCCTTGCCGATCTAGGCTGGAACTACTGGGCTCGATCATAGTGCCACCAGTGGCTATTACCAGTGATGTCCCTTCTAAGCCTCTCCTATGGACCAATCAGATTCCACCTCTCGTATCATTTGCGTTTGCTTCACACAAAATGGTGGCGCCCAAGTCAGGAAGATCTGATCGATAATCAAGATCGATTTTGTGATAAAAAAGGGTCTTACGTCACGAAATGCATCAAATCAAGTGAGCACCTTGATTTAAAACATGATAAGATTTGGAAAATATCTGCTGACAAGTTGGCGGTGCACATGCTTTGCAAATCCTCCAATCGATCGAAATCTGCTCGACAGTTTACGAACCGGACTTCGATTTTGACTGGACTATGCATAGACTCGTTAGTCCAGCCAAAATGTAACTCCATAATGCCAGTCTAGTTCGGCAAGGGTGGAAACTGGACTTTTATAGTCAGTTAACTCTCTTGCCTCGGGAAGATGATCAAGTCCATACTTTGAGATGATTATATATATGTTATATATTTGTATCTCTCGAGTGAAACACCGATTTTTCTTTGTTGTATTTCATTATTAAAAACATAATTAAAGATTATGAAATAACAAATATATGCAACGGTATCGAATACATGATCATATTTGAAAAAAAAGGCAACACAAAAGTAGGCTTGTGTATAAAAAGTGAACTGAAAAAGAAACGTCACTCGAAACGAAACGTAAATAAGAGCGAGTGAGTGAGTTTGGTTTTTACACGCTTCAGCACTTAGTTATCTCACAGAACTAACTGTTTAAACAATATGTCGGTTATCTCATGGCATATCTGCTTGATGTTGGAGGAAATCCCAAAGCGACCTTCACCACTTTGGTGAAACCCTCTAGCAAGGGTAGGGTGACGAAGCCAGAAACGTAATCATGGCGATTCTACGATTCGAACCCACCGTTTCCTGGCATTCCTAAGGTACCTTTATGGGTTGCATAAACAAATGGACCACCTGTCCCCGTGGTAGAAAGGCACATTGCGTGGCGTCCCATTAAAAGAAAGAGTGGAGCAGTAAAGACAAAGTCTTTGTCTCTGGAAACGAAACACATGCAAAGGTCAGTTTAAAAAATGATATCTATGAGGAAAGATAAATGTTATATATTCATATAGATAGCAAAATGTTCGTTTTTCGACAACTCACGTTCAGATCAAAGCTTTGAAACTCTATTCAGCTTGGGGGATGTATACAACGCTTACTGAATAACAAGCACCGCAAAGGCACAAGTTGCACTCTCGCCTGGTATTTATACCAATTCACTGAGTGGACTTAATATTGTTATTCCACTGCGAAGAACAGTGAACATTATGAAAATGAGTACTGTAAATCTTGAAATTAACGCGAGCGTGAAATAAATGCGACAAATGCGAGTGGTCTTTGTTCGCATTATTAAACATCATATTTATATCAACAATAAGACATTTTGGATAGGAGAGAAATACCAACTTAGACATACGCTGAAAACGAACAGCTATGTATTCCACAACACTGATTTTTTTAGCAGCACTTTAGTTAGTATATAAACACTGTCATTCAAACACTAATTACATCCTGTGAATTGTCACAGCTGGGGTCAAGCCAAGCGTTCGACTTACTTATGTCATCACTGAGTGCAAGTGCAAGTCCCTTCAGACGCCACCCACGCAGTACGGTGTCTTTATTCTTTGCGACTGCATCAAAGGCCGACACGAGCCAGCGCGCATGTATTGTTTTAGCGGATAGAATAGGTCTTCAGCAACCCATGCCTGCCTTAAAAGGTGAATATGCTTGTTGTAAAAGGCGACTAACGGGACCGGGTGGTCAGGCTCGCTAACTTGGTTGATGCATGATGTTTGACGCCTCACTCAGCAATATTCCAGCTATATGACGGTGGTCTGTAAAATAATCGAGTCTGGACCAGACAATCCAGTGATTAATATCATGAGCATCGATCCACGCAATTGGGATCGACCAAGTCAGCAAGCCTGACCACCCGATCCTGTTAGTCGCCTCTTTCGGCAAGCATGGGGTTCCACGTAATTGAGATCGATGACATGTATCAACCAAGTCAGCGAGCCTGACCACCCAAAACCCGTTAGGCGCAAGCATGGGTTGCTGAAGACCTATTCTACCCGGAGATAATGGCACGGGTATTACCTCGGGAAGTGCATCAAATCACCCGAGCATCTTGATTAAAATCATGCAAAGATTTGGGAAATTTGGGAAATATCTGTCGACGCCCAGTTTGTTGTTAACGAACCAGATGTCTAGTTCGTTACGAGATTATGACTGGACTATGCATAGACTCGTTAGTTCAGCCAAAATATAACTCTGGAATAATGGGTTGGTTTGTTGTTTAACGCCGCACGCAGCAATATTCCAGCAATATGACGGCGGTCTGTAAAATAATCGAGTCTCGACCAGACAATCCAGTGATTGACATCATGAGCATCCATTCACGCAATTGGGATCGATCACATGTATCAACCAAGTCAGCGAGCCTGACCACCCGATCCCGTTAGTCGCCTTTTACGGCAAGTATGAGTTGCTGAAGACCTATTCTACCCCGGAATCTTCACGGGTCGACAAACCCGTTGAGACTTTCGAGATATGACCCTGAAACGTATAGCTACAGCATCCCCCATTACAACTTTGATACTATTCTTCACGTAAAAGGAGAATAGTAGCAAAGTTGTTAAGGTGGATGCTGTGAAACCGTGGATGCTGTGAAACCTTATTTTGCCTGGACTATTACAGGATACGCTCACGTTTTCGTGACCACAAGGTGACTCATAAGACATGAAAGGTCAACGGTTAATAAAAAATGAGCATGTGACAATATATAAGCTGTTGTGAGATCAGTTTTCGAATAATACCATGAACGGCAAATTGATAAATATTACCTAATGTGGTTTATGTACCGTCATTCGTAGATGACGTCTCGGTCAAAGTTACAGGACATTTCATGATGGTGAAATATCCCAAGCTGGATTATTAATTCAAAACATCAAGGTTATTTGAATACACTGACAATGTGTCAGTACGGTAGGAGTAACTTAATATTTAAACTCAGTCTCTGTACACAATGTGGCTGCGGTACTGTTAGTGTTTTCCATTGATTAATGCTATGACAAAGGTGTATAATGAAGAGTGAAAAGACTTTTGTAACAAATACAATAGCTGCCGATGTTATTAACACACTGGTATCTATACGCCCCAGGTAATATGTTAAATCTTGAACGGAATGTTTATGTAAAATTAAGTTAAGGAAAACATCAACTGGCATACAAATCGCCACGCCCGCGGCCAAATATGATATTACCCTGTTACCTACATCTACTTGCTGGTGTTTCACTGGTTTTACAATGATTTCGGAAAACATTTCCGTCTTTCCTTTTCACACATTTTAGCCTTCCCTAAGCATTGATGTTAAAATTTCTAAACATGCAAGACAAGTGTTGAAACGGGGTATAATAGGTCTGCAGCAACCGCCGTAAAAGGCGACTATGCTTGTCATAAGAGGCGAGTGACCGGATCAGGTGGACAGGCTCGCTGACTTCGTTGATGAATGTCATCGATCCCAATTGCGTAGATCCCAATTGCGATGCTTCTGATGTCAATCAATGGACTGCCTGGTCCAGACTCGATTATTTACAGGCCGCCGTCATATAGCTGGAATATTGCTTAGTGCGGCGTAAAACAACCAACCAACCAACCGACCTGTTAGTATCCCCAAATAATTCTACATACATAACTAACCTCTTTTTCATAGCACTCAGTACTTCTTCAACCATCAATATACACATATTGCTATAAGTCATTAACTATTGAATATAATCAGAGACGAAGATATATAATGCAATGTTAAATTTAGATAAGTAGCAAAGCGTTCCTTAGTCCACATTAATCTTCATCAATAACCTCATCACAAAACACAGGTGTTGGGTTTAAGCAGTAGCCCTTGCACATTGCAATGGATGCCACATGGGATTCTCTTCCTAGAGCAACTGCAGTTTGAACATAGTCTTGAAGTTGTTGAGCAAGTACAAATACTTTCCTTGATAAGAATATAATTTAAGGGGCAGGACGTTTGTCTGTGATTGTTGCAATGATGGTCCCATCCACAGTTTCAAATCCATATTCATGCTTGTCCAACAGTTTTTTGTTTTTTTGTTTAACGCCGCACGCAGCAATATTTCAACTATATTACGGCGGTCTGTGAATAATCGAGTCTCGACCATACAATCAAGTGATTAATATCATGAGCATCGATCCACACAATTAGAATACGATGACATGCATCAACAAAGTCTCGCTTATTTAGAGAGCCTGACCACCCGATCCCGTTAGTCGCATGTCATCGATCCCAATTACGTGGATCGATGCTTAAGACGCCGTCATATAGCTGGAATATTGCTGAGTGCGGCGTTAAACAACCAACCAACCAATCAGATTCCAGTAGTGTGACATAGAGTGCTGCATAAGCCCAAAGGCATGCTTTCAGGGTCTTTGAATAGGACTTACCATCAAACATATTTGGGATACTCTTCCTTGCATACAAGACCCGTGAAGATTCCGGGGTAGAATAGGTCTTCAGCAACCCATGCTTGCCGTAAAAGGCGACTATGCTTGTCGTACAGGGCGACTAACGGGATCGGGTGGTCAGGCTCGCTGACTTGGTTGATACATGTCATCGATCCCAATTGCGTGGATCGATGCTCATGATATCAATCACTGGATTGTCTGGTCCAGACTCGATTATTTACAGACCGCCGTCATATAGCTGGAATATTGCTGAGTGCGGCGTTAAACAACAAACAAACAAACCAAATCCTTGCATACATAGTTGCCCAAAGTTCACCCAGGACACTGTCTTCAACACATTTGCTACCAGCATCCAGGTAGGACATAAGTTGATTAAATCCTCCATTGGGGTTGTCGGTCTTGATTTTGTATCCTTTGGCATAGAGAGGCTGATCAAATGTCAGTTGAGCACAACATTGTCCAAGCTTTATTCTCTGCGAATCAAGAAACGTCATGGTGCTGAACACTGCCCCATCTGTTTCAAGTCTCAACGGTATCATTTGGTTGTAGGTGACTGATATGCAGATGCACTGACCATTTGCAATCTCGGACATAAAGCCTTGCCAGTTAGGTGATGAACGGCTGTAAAGACATGACAAGAGCCATATTGATTCCAGTTGAGGGAATTTACGGACTGAAATGTTTATCTGATGTAATTCCAAGAAAACATACAATTCTTTGGCGGATGCACCATATTTCCAAAGTTTCCAGCCAAAAGTAAATCAGATGGAAACACCTTTCTTCTTTGTATCTGTACTGGACTGATGCGCTGGAGTTTGACATCCAACAATTCCCATGACATGTGTTGCTTGATGCCCATTCAACGTGTCTTCATTATAGTCGAAATTGTCAGCAACCCACTGACAAAATCCTTATGAGACGTCTCCTTGTGAGGCTTGAGGCATATCGTCACTTTCTTCAGAAAGAACTGCAGGTTTTTTAAAATCTAAGACCTGGTCATAGGAGACACTCATTCCAAGGGTAGACAGAAGATTCCAGGCAACAAGGGATCGTGTTGTTTGATGGATGAATAGTCCAGTCGACCAGAGCAGTGGAGATACTCATGCAAGCTTCTCACCAGTCATGTGTATGTGGCATGCAGAAACTATCCACATCCTTTGTGTGAGGCAGGCGGGTGGACTTCGTGGTTTATCAAACATATTCTGCATCAACATGAAAAGTAGTGGTGGAACTTGTTTTTCAAGAAGCTCAATATCAACTTCACCTGGTTGTGGATACACATCTGGTGCCATGTCCTTCAAGTGATTTTTGACTGCCCGTCCAATGGATTTTGCTGCTTTGAGGTCTTCCATTGGCTATGTTATCAACTTATGATTCATGAAGTATAGAGCATGTCTACGGTGGATCATACCCGCCACTGGTGAGATCATGTTTCACTGTATGCCTCTATATTTTATCTTACCAGTGGAAGTATCTGGCGGCCGCCAGATAAAATGTAGAGGCATACAGTGAAAAGTGATCTCACCAGTTGAAGTTTCTGGCGGCCGCCAGATAAAATAGAGGCATACAGTGAAACATGATCTCACCAGTGGCGGGTATGGGCCACCGTACATGTCTCATCTGTTAATGTCACAACATTTGGTCAACCATCAACTTCTGTGATACTTGATTCAAAATACTGAAGGAGGCGGCGTTTAAAATGCTCCAGGCTTTAGGGTGGAATCCCAGTTGGCAGAACACCAGCATACTGATGCAACAGCTCTTGTGCAACTTTCCATTCTGCATTCTCTCAGGCAGTATGTCACATAAGGTAGTGAAAGCTGTGTTCTGAATATTTCTGGCTGAAACCTCAGAGTTTTCAGTGGTTGTCCTGTCATGTTCATACATAAAAACACTTATATTGCATCAATTGCACGAATGTCACCAGCAACAACAGAGCTTCAACATCGACTGCCTTATCATCAGATCTTCTCACAGAGGCCAAGGAGGGTTTCCTGCAGAATACTTCTTTTTCCTCTCCTGACAATTTCGAAATTGCTGATTGCTGAATTCCTGATTGGATGTTTTTTTTGTAGATCTTCAAAATCAATTTCATATGCACATATGAGACAGTGAGTCCTATAGTTAAAAGAATTATCCAAAGATCTTAAATTAAACACACGGCTGGATATTTTCATGGTTGTTTGTTTTTTAGCTTTCAGGATATTTGATACTGCTGTGTAGGACTTTCTGCATTTTTCATGAACAATGTTAATTTCATTTGATTTTAGAGTTGATTGCAATGACTCTTTGCGATGAATGAAACTTTGAGTAAAGTGTTCAGACCCTTGTCTCTCTTAGTTAGACTTCTCCAGAACAAGTGTGACAAAAAATGACATGTCATGTTGGGGATCCATATCTTTAAGTTGGTTTGTTTGTTGTTTAACACCGCACTCAGCAATATTCCAGCTATATGACGGCGGTCTGTAAATAATAGAGTCTGGACCAGACAGTCCTGTGATTAATATCATGAGCATCGATCCACGCAATTGGGATCGATGGCATGCATCAACCAAGTCAGCGAGCCTGACCACCCGATCCCGTTAGTCGCCCCCTACGACAAGCATAGTCGCCTGTAACGGCAAGCATGGGTTGCTGAAGATCTATTCTACCCCGGATCTTCACGGGTCCTTTAAGAACATGAGGGATAAATGAAATTTGTAATTTAAAATTAGCATATTTTGATATATATTTTGATATAAGTGAATATTAAGAGAAAAGAATGTATTTTTTAATTACGTTTTTTAAATGCTCGTTGTTATGTCTTGTATCAATCAACTGTGTAAGATAGATATAGAAACGCCTACATCAACTTATCCAGCGACGGCGGTCTGTCAATAATCGTGTCTGGACCAGATTATCCAGTGATTGACATCATGCGCACCGATCCACGCCATTGGTTGGTTTGTTGTCTAACGCCACTCTCAGCAATATTCCAACTACATAACGGAGGTCTGTAAATAATCGAGTCTTGACCTGACAATCCAGTGAATAATATCATGAGCAATATCGCTTACATCAATAACAATGCAAACATATAACATCCCCTTTTCTTTGGGATTTAAACAATTATACCAAAGAAAATGTTCACATTGGACTATCAGGACAACTCTGCAGTTAGTGTGCACTGATCAAGGATGTTACTCCAGAATGTCACTTGTTTTCAATAAAGTCTCTGATACACTGCACTTCAGGATGAATTCAGTCCAGGAATTTCCAAACTTTCATGTCCATGAAATCTTACTTATTAAATTCACATTTACACTTAATACAGTCCATATATTGAAATTCAAATTAACAGTATATAGTCCATAAGTGTTTTACAATACACTCACAGTCCACGAGATTCACAATTTTGCACTTAGAAATATCGCTTTAGAGACTCTGAATAATTAGCAATATTTGGCACTTCAACTATTAAGCGTTCTACATTATTGAACACTTGAAATTAAAGTAATTGATTGGTCTCTCAGCCTAGCGGGCTTAACAACGACTCGGCCACTCCTGGTTACGGCCTTGCCTGGCAATGTTGACTGGTACTTGTTTGGTTGGTGTTGACTCCATGGACAGCTTGGATGTCATGGTCGACATTGGCGGACAGGTTGTTACAATTGGTGACTTGACGTGATACTGCTGGCGTACTGAGTGCTGCGATGGTGATGTCTGGTACGACGGGTTTACTGATTTCTGTTTCTGATGTCTTCTGTAGGTGCGTCAGGTCTCGGACTGAACGATGTACGATCTAGGTGTGACATGTGGCAGGCATGCAGGAGTTATCTCCTCTTTTCATGACTGTATCTCCTGCTTCTGGTGGTTTCAGATCACTGCAACCTTTGTAATGTTTGTGTTGACTGACTTGTCTCTTCCGGAGTAGGTTTCTGTCTTGTTCTGTATGTTCAGTGCTTAGTTGGTTGGTTTGTTGTTTAACGCCGCACTCAGCAATATTCCAGCTATATGACGGCGGTCTGTAAAATAATCGAGTCTGGACCAGACAATCCAGTGATTGATATCTTGAGCATCGATCCACGCCATTTACGGCAAGTATGGGTTGCTGAAGACCTATTCTTCCCCGAATCTTCACGGGTCTTCAGTGCTTAGTGATGGGTTTGACATTGGTACAGTTCCTCTCAATCTCCTCCCCATGAATAATTGAGCTGGAGGCTTTCCTATCCCCTCGATAGGTCCGAACTTGAAAACTGTTGTCCATTGTCGCTCATGACATATCTGGAATGCCATACCTGGCGAACTGGCTCTTCGGGTGAAGAATTACTCTTTGACTGGTTGTATCTTCTAGCCGAACCATTTCCCGCCACTTTGGACCCGTGAAGATTCCGGGGTAGAATAGGTCTTCAGCAACCCATGCTTGCCGTAAAAGGTGACTATGCTTGTCATAAAAGGCGACTAACGGGATCGGGTGGTCAGGCTCGCTGACTTGGTTGATTTATGTCATCTATCCCAATTGCGTGGATCGATGCTCATGATATCAATCACTGGATTGTCTGGTCCAGACTCGATTATTTACAGACTGCCGTCATATAGCTGAGATATTGCTGAGTGCGGCGTTAAACAACAAACCAACCAACCAACCCGCCACTTGGAGAAATAATCAACAGTTAGTGAATAAGAACTTCCGTTGTAGTCGAACTGCCACTTGGAGAAATAATCAACAGTTAGTGAATAAGAACTTCCGTTGTAGTCGAACAAATCTGTGTCGATCTTCGACCAGGGTCTCGAATCTGGGTTTCAGCTGGGTTTCTTTTCTGATGTCTGGCGCATATTTCACATGATGCAACAGTTCTCTCAAAATCTGTGGCCATTCAGGGCCAAAATAGAACTTCTCTTGCTCGGCACTTACATTTCACTACTCCAAGGTGTGAACTATGAATTCTCTCAAGCATTTCTTTTCTGCTACTATTTGGTACCACCAGTTTGTGTCCTTTAAACACTTAACCATCAACACATGTCAATTCCTCATGTATGTCCAATATTGTCTTGTTTGACAACTAACTTCACTTGGCTAGTCAGGCCATTCTTCCATTATGTAGTCTCTGACTTCTGTCAACACGCTGTCTTTAGCTGTAGATGGCTGTAACATTTTCAACTTGGTATCTGTGACAAGGAGATAACTGATCATATTGACATCCAGTGTCTCTGTTTCCTGCGATTCCTTCAAGAAATTTCTGCGCAGGTGGTCACCTAACAGGAGTTCTCTTCCAGGTCTGTAATTTACGTCCAGATCATATCGTTGTAGCGTCATCATAATCTTCTGCAGTCGAGGCGGAGCAGCTGTGTCCATAATCTGTAACTGTTTCTGTGAAACTTCATATGTCTATGTCATTTCTGACACTGACAAAGTCAAATTTGAACCTTCTTCAATACATTTCAGCCTCACCCTTGTATGTTTAGTTCCACACACAATCCTGTCTCTGATCATTTCTTCTGCATCATGAAAACTGCAATCTCTAGCAAACATTCTTAGCGCTGTCATTACTCTTCAAAAGTCTTTGATTCTACTTTAGTTCTACTGTGAAACTTGTATCTTGAAAACCAACATTCGACTTGGGAGCAACATGTTCTTCAAACTTGTCATAATACGTTTTCAAAAGTTTCTGATCATCTGCTGATATATTCCAGGTTGAGAATATATTTCTCCTACCCATATGATCAAGTAGTTGCATTTTTTCTGCTTCTGTTTTCTTGTTCAACGGACCCCCGAACATGAATTTTGCGTGATTTCTGGATGATTTCCATGCTTGCGGTAGGTCTCTGCAAATAATCGAGTCTGGACCAGACAATCCAGTGGCTGACAACAAAGCATCGCATCGATCCACGTATTATATTCATCCCTTAATTCCGGTATGACTTCCCGAAAGAAGTCTTTAATCCAGAAAGACCCGTGAAGATCCGGGGTGGAATAGGTCTACAGCAACCCATACTTGCTGCAAAAGGCGACTAACGGGATCGGGTGGTCAGGCTCGTTGATGCATGTCATCGTTTCCCAATTGCGTGGATCGATGTTCATGATATCAATCACTGGATTGTCTGGTCCAGACTCGATAATTTAGAGACCTCTGTAATATTGCTTAGTGCGGCGTTAAACAACAAATAAACAAAATAAAATCGTTAATCCAAAATACCCTCTACATGTCCATAGGGGGCACGGATGGCCCAGTCGTCTAAGGCGCCGCGATTCGCTGTGCAGAGTTGCGTCGCTTGGGCACGCCAGAAACCTATGATTGTGGGTTCGAATCCCGGTTCGCCCCGATTATGTTTCTAGGTTTGTCAGCACCATGCCCGTGCTCATGGGTTTCACCGTCAGTATCATCACCCGATCGACAGTTTAATGAATGCATATTGAAGTTCCGACATAAATCTAACAGTTTGTTCCCCTTGACTTCGGGAATATCCAATGTGTCACTTTCGTACTCAATATCGTCGACTGGTAGATAGGTTGTAGAATCATTTTCTATGAAACATGCTTACCACCAACTCAAGCGTTAAAATCATCCAAAAGTACAAATTTGCATCAGGTGAGTGAGTGAGTGAATATTGCTTAACGCCGCATCAGCAATTTTGCAGCTATTCGCGGCGAGAAATGTCTTTTTTGTAATCAGATATCAACCAATACAATAAAAGTGATGTTGAAAATCACTAAAATCTCAGTCATAAAATTTGCATCAGGAGATTCGTCATTTAGTACATACAATCTCCATTGTAAAATAACTATACATGTAGGTCCCAGATTGGCAGCGTTTTGGGTATCAGTCGGGGGCACAGGTGGCCCAGTCGTCTAAGGCGCTGCGATTCGCTGTGCAGAGTTGCGTCGCTTGGGCACGCCAGAAACCTATGATTGTGGGTTCGAATCCCGGTTCGCCCCGATTATGTTTCTAGGTTTGTCAGCACCATACCCGTGCTCGTGGGTTTCACCGAAGTGGTAAACGTCTGAGACCTGCATCACTTCGGGCTTTCCTCCCACATTTAGCTGACACGCCGTGATATAACTGGAATACTGTTAAAAGCGGCGTTAAACCCAACTCACTCACTCACTCACACACTCACTCGGGCTTTCCTCCCACATTAAGCTGACACGCCGTGATATAACTGGAATACTGTTAAAAGCGGCGTTAAACCCAACTCACTCACTCACTCCATGTCCACAGGAAAAAAAAGGGAAAGGGGGTGATACGGCGCAGGTATGTTGACAAACAACAGATCACAATGAAGGAAAATCTGAAATACCAACCAAGGAATCTATCTGACATGACCAAGGGACGCAACACTTCATAGTGAATAGTGTCACCTTTGTTGTTAAAACAATCCAGCCTGAACCAGGCAATCCAGTGATAGACATCATGAGCATCGATCTACGCAATGCAGAAACAGTCCGCGAGTCTGACTACGCCGTTCTGTAAGTGGCCTCTTTGGACACACAATGGTTGCTCTAAGAACAATTTTCCAAACTGCCCTTAATCTTCACGAATATTGACCATGGACCTGGCGTGCTCCCACGATGTCATCTCGCTATTATACACACAACGAGAGTACCGATTACGTAATTAGTTCAACAGTCTTACATTCACAACGTCCTACAGAGCAGTAGCTGTTTTATTGATCTGGTCAATGTTGTTTCCACAGTGAACATCACAACTCTGCGACTGATGCAAGTTGGAAGTCGTGTGAGAGGCAGTTTATGTTGACACGGCCACTGAGACGTGATGGCAGCTCCACAACTGATATTTTCCTGCTTTGTCATACACATGTGGCTTTCTCCAACCGAAGGGAATAACTGGTTACGGAGCACGGACATGATACATTCCTTTCTCGAAGGACCTTTAGTGTGGACCGCAAAAGTTATGAACAAATTTCAGTGTGAAAATCTTTGTGCGAAATTGAAGTTATGCAGTTCGGCAAATTATGATCTAGAGACAAGGTTGTGCCAAACAGTGGGTTCATCAGCGAAATCCCCTCAACATACAGAAGGCATTATTCGTCTGAAGGAACCTAGGGTGAGTGTTTTATATTTATGTGTGTGTGTGTATTTCTTGTTTAACGCCGCACTCGGCAATATTCCAGCTATATGACGGCGGTCTGTAAATAATCGAGTTTGGATCCGACAATCCAGTGATTGACATCATCAGCATCGATCACGCTATTGGGTGGTTTGCTGTTTAACGCCACACTCAGCAATATTCCAGCTATATGACGGCGGTCTGCTAATAATCGAGCCTGGACCAGACAATCAAGGGAGTGATATGTGCATCGTGGTTCGATGACATTCCCTCAAACAAAGTGACCAAGCCTGACTTCCCGATCCGTTATGTCGTCTCTTAAGACCACAGCTTGCCAGGGACCAATTCTGTGCCGGATTCTCCGCGAGGGGGGTGTTTCGTAAGCTACAGTATTCATGTATATGTTATAGGTAAAATATTCACTGAACGGGTATATTTTCAGCGATAATGCATCTCTGTATCTCTCTTAATATTCCTATTTAACCTAAACTCGTTAGAGATTATCCATGTTCTCTGAAATAGTGATACGTTTTTAAACATTTCCCTGATTTTAATTTATCATTATTTTTACTCCTCATCTCAACTCCCTCAGTTTATTCTCACTAAACCACCTACGGAATGGGAAGGCTAATAGCATAAGAACGTATCTATGTGTACATTCACATACATATAGACCCGTGAAGATCCGAGGTAGAGTAGGTCTTCAGCAACCCATGCTTTGCTGTCAAAGGCGACTATGCTTGTCGTATATCACCGCCGTCATATAGCTGGAGCCCCGTGAAGATCCGGGGTAGAATAGGTCTTCAGCAACCCATGCTTGCCATAAAAGGCGACTATGTTTGTCGTAAAAGGCGACTAACGGGATCGGGTGGTCAGTGAGTGAGTGAGTCAGTTGGGTTTAACGCCGCTTTTAACAGTATTCCAGTCATATCACGGCGTGTCAGCTTAATGTGGGAGGAAAGCCCGAAGTGATGCAGGTCTCAGACGTTTACCACTTCGGTGAAACCCAGGAGCACGGGTATGGTGCTGACGAACCTAGAAACATAATCGGGGCGAACCGGGATTCGAACGGTTTCTGGCGTACCCAAGGGACGCAACTCTGAACAGCGAATCGCGGCGCCTTAGACGACTAGGCCACCCGTGCCCCCTCGGGTGGTCAGGCTCGCTGACTTGGTTGATGGATGTCACCGATCCCAATTGTGTGGAACGATCCTCATGATATTAATCACTGGATTGTCTGTTCCAAACACGATTTTTTTACAGCCCGCCGTCATATAGCTGGAATATTGCAGAATGCGGCGTTAAACACCAAACCAACCAACCCTTCTTACCAAGTGAATCAGATTTACTTACCTTTATTACCGCTTTGTAAATTAAAGTAGACAACTTTTGACATTCTAATCTCTTTGAAGCAGTACGACTAAAAAAATATAAGTTCGTGTACCGAAGTATTCGAGTTTCTATCTTAAATTAAGATATTTTAATAATTATTTAACTTGTGCACTGTATTTGATCATGAATGTACACTAAAGGAAAAGGGTAATTGTGCATCTCTAAAGTTCAGTATAAATAGATTTATTCTGAAATTAAAATAATACATCTTTCAAAACATATTCCTGAAGACGTCATCTCGATTTGAAGGTCATGATTCACAATTAGCACGCGCATGTTCATCAACGGCGCACAATTTTGATGACCCGTGAAGATTCCGGGGTAGAATAGGTCTTCAGCTACCCATGCTTGCCGTAAAAGGCGACTATGCTTGTCGTAATAGGCGACTTACGGGATCGGGTGGTCAGGCTCGCTGACTTGGTTGATATATGGCATTGGTCCCAATTGCGTGGATAGATGCTCATGATATTAATCACTGGATTGTCTGGTCCAGACTCGATTATTTACAGAACGCAGTCACATAGCTGTAGTGCGGCGTTAAACAACAAACAAACAATTTTGATGTTTGCATGCGTGTTGTTGTTTTTAATACAAACAGCACACGTTGATTGTTTAGCTATCAGGTGCTCATACAAATACTTTTGTGTAACCATAAATACCGCTTACGCAATGCCACGACTTCCTGAAAATAAACGTCTACTCACCTTGGGTTCAGTTTAGGGGTGGCATCGCAACTCATAGGAGAACACAAGCTTAAAACTACTGGCAATTTGAATGGCGTTCACTCACAGGAACTCGTTATTGGTCAGTAAATAAAAATATATACCCCTTATGTGTAAATAGAGAAAAGGAGCGTCACTCGCCATCTTGCCGGTTTGTTTACATTCGATATCCAAGGCGATTTCTTTTATTATACGCTTATTGACAAGCGTATTTCTGGCCGTAGATTGATCGATAACACATTTCTACACATGTACAAGTCATCTACATTCGATTAATGTCCCTTACTTACCGAAATATCGACAGTTTATTTCGCGAGCTTGGAAAATGTTACCAACCCCGAGCGGAAGTAGATTTTAAACGCGGGCAGAATCGAGCGAGCCACCTGATTGGCTGACCTACTTATGTCAAGTCAGCGTGAAAACAACAACACATGTGCAACCCACGTGGGTTCAAAATGATAGCTTTGACTGAAGAACAAGTGTTTTCATTGAATTTGATCAAAGATGGACACAACACTCTAATCATTGTCCAGGCTGGCACAGGAAAAAGGGTTCTTATCAAGGAATTTACGTAGAGATTGAGGAGAAATGGAAGACTGGTGTCTGTTACTGCTAGCACTTACTCTTCATGATGGGGCTGGGCTGAGTGATGGAAGACACAAAAATCCTGACTTATATAAGATACTTCTTGGTAATGAAAAGAAGAATTCTACAGGAGGATTAAGGAGACTGGTGTGCTGATCATTGATGAGATAAGCATGATTAGTAGAAAAATATTTGAACAGGTAAATATGACATGTATTATATGTATATACTCCAACATTTACATCACAAATCATAATATTAATAGAGTTTAAAACTAGACATGTAATCCTCAACATACCATAACAAAGGTATTTTTAAGCATGTTAAAATGTAGGAATTATTCTCATGAATATGGCAAGTCACAGTATTAATATACTTCTTATAGTAGCTAAGACAAGGTTTTTTTCCAAGTGTGTCACTACACTTTAAATACTGGTACTTATTTTTACTTATCTCCTCAAGACCCATGCCCAAAGAGTTATATTCTTGTGGAATATTTAATACATGCCTATTCCCAATGTTCCTATTATTTTCTTGTTAACATATGCTCGATGTACACAATTTATACTGTTTAATTTCAGCTTGAATTCATATGTAGGAGTATTAGAGACCCAAGTTTGAATTGTTGAGGATTGCAGGTTGTGTGTGTTGGGGATTTCTTTCAAATTCCCCCATATGCCAGTGACTTGTACCAAGATCCTGGCCAACATCCTTTCACAAGTGATGTATGGATTGAAACAATAACACACAAGGTTAGACTGACAAATTTTACAGTGGGGCTACACCAAAGCAAATACCTACAGATCTGACATGTTACTATTGACTTAATTTACACAATTCAAAGATAATACTTTCAAACAGTTAGCAGAGTATGCAATGGGTTCCTCCTCAAAATTTTGTTGAAGCACAATATTTTCTTTCTCATCTGATATTCTGTTAGGAGATATGCCCTGACAGTATCTTGTCATGTTCAGTATTGAAGAGAACGAGTTAAGGGATTTTGAGTCGTAATGTATAGACCAAATCCCAAAAGTGTCATTTATTACTGTACCACTGACGGAAAGATGTACATGCCCATCAGTAGAAAATCTCACTTGTAAATATATCATGTTCCCATTACAGGATTATCCTGTCTGCCTTCCAACAGTTAAAGAGTCTTAAGTTGGCTGCAGTACAAAATAGTCTTTTGGAATGTTATCAGATATTGCAGCAAATTCAATGTTTTGTGTCTGTTCAGATCTCACATTGCTGCCAGGGTAAACAGTGATGTTTTTTTGTCCAATCACCGGGTTTTCGGTGCCTGGCTGTGGTGATATTTGGAAAAGCTTTTTTTATATATTTTCCGACAAACACTTTTGATCTGTGACCAAAGTTGCCACAAAATTTCTGGAAAATCTCTTCAACTGGTATAGTACTTTTGCTATCTTCAACATACTTTTCATGTAACCTGTAAGAATGTTTCAAGAACTTTACATAACTTAAAATTGAATTATTGTAACATCGCAATATAGCTGCCATTTGTAAAAATTCAGAATTTCATATTGTTATTATAATGGCACATCATGAGATTTGGGTGTGTTTGTGATATTCATATAATCATGTAATGTTCTAATTTACTTTTTATTCTCAAATAGTTTTATTACTTTTGCCTTTATGATATATATTAACTTGAAATGTTCACTTTTCAATCAGCATTACCAGTATTCATAATGTGATCAGGCACAGGCGATATACATGAAAATGTGCCTATTATATTAATACAGTGATGTATTGTTTAAAATTCACCAGCTAATAATAGATTAGCTTTAGATGACAAATGAAAAACATATTCATAATAAATATTTACCATTTGAAGAAATTATCTGATGTCGTTTTTTAGATGCTGCTGTCACTCCAGATAACTGTCTTCAAATTTCGCGCTAATTTCTTTAATTAAAGCGCTGCGTATTTTCAGCCAATCAGCTGGCTTGCTCGATTCTGTCCGCGTTTGAAATCTACTTCCGCTCGGGGTTGGTAACATTTTCTCAGCTCACGAAATAAACTGTCGATATTTCGGTAAGTAAGAGACATTAATCGAATGTAGATGACTTGTACATGTCTAGAAATGTGTTGTCGATCAATCTACGGCCAGAAATGCGCTTGTCAATAAGCGCATAATAAAAAAATCGCCTTGGATATCGAATGTAAACAAACCGGCAAGATGGCGAGTGACGCTCCTTCCTCTACTTACATAATAGGGGGTATATATTTTTATTTACTGACCAATAACGAGTTCCTGTGCGTTCACTACCGGGACTACATCGGTCGAGATCATGTAACAGACTTTTGAGGCCGCATAACATTGCTGTCCTGTCATGGGCGGCTGTTTCTCTAGACCTGTACCACACAAAACATGAAGAAGAAGAAAAAATATTTTATTTACGTGTCACATATTGCGCGATACGATAAATCACATGGAATGCAAGAACACAGAACATGTTTGGGATGAGATGGCTGGACGCCTACGACAGGACCAGAACCAGCCGGAATCGCTATGTCAGTTTGACCAATCTTTGGTTGACATTTGCAACATCTTCCATGCAGTTTTCAATGATCAGATGTCTTCACTAAATGAAGTTTTTGTGAGGTTGTGTGGCTGTGTGTTTTTATGAGTTAAGAATTTTAGGGTTATTGACAGCTTGCTTGTTGTAGTTGTTTTAGATGCGGTCGAGTAGGCCTGTTTTGATAAGATAGATGCCTAGTGCTTTATAAGTCATTTATAGGGTTTAGTAGCGTTGCTAGTGTCATTTGATTGTTGCAATTTAGTGTGGATGTTCTGTTGTTCTGTGTTACTGGTAATCTGTGCAAAATAGTATTACGTGTTCAGGTTTTTCTTTTTAGTTGCAGTGGGGGCATTTACCGGTTTGGTGTTTTTTTAATTTGGTTTAGGTGGGAGTTTTAACATAGTGTGGCCTGTTTGTACTTTGGTTATTTTGTCAATTTTGGGGGTTTTATGAAGGATTTTTTTAGTGACTATTGTAGCAGGTGTTTTAGTTTGCAGTCAGATTTCTGATAGTTATTTTGCCACTTTGGGAAGATTTTCTCTTTTAATTTCGTTTTTTTTTTATAACGGTAGTTTGATGCTAACTATTAATTTTAGTGCTGCTTTGGCTACGTGTTCTTTGCCAAACACACCAACGTGGGCAGGGATCCAAACTATTTCCATGTCTTTGCCTAGTTTACGTAGATTGTTGGCGCTTTTAATTATCTGTAGTATTAGTTTTGGGCGTTTATTTTGTGTTTTTGTTTTTTTATGGCCTGGAGCCCACTTAATGAGTCTGAAAGGATGAGGGTTTTTTGGTGTATTTTAATTTGAGCGCCGTGCAGGCCTGTTACTATCCCCATTAATTCGGCTGTGAAAGTGGATTGATTATTTGGGAGGCTATAGGATTTTGTTTCTTTTTGGGGTTTGTTGATATGGATGCCGAATCCTGTGCGTTTTGAGCCCGGGTCAGAGGACCCATCTGTGTAAATGTGGCATCAATTTAACATTTGTTCGTGAATGTATGCTTGTGTGGTGGATTTAGCGGTATTTGGATCAGTTTCTTTATTCAGTTAGTTTATATGTCGATTTTTGGAGTTTTGAGTTTGGGTATGAAGTAGTTATTGGTGCTGTGTTTAGTTTTAAATTAGTTGTGTTTATTTAGGTTATTTATTATGCGTTGAGAGATTGGATTAATTGAGGGTTGTTTATAAATAGTTACTTTTTTTTTAAATTGTGTGAATCGCGGGTGCTACGGGTAGGGTAGGTCATGCTTTCCCTTTTCCGCGAACACCTGGTGTCACCATTTTCTGTGGTCATAATTTCCACAACTATTTTGCCCTTTACGCCAAATGGAATCTGTTTCGGTGGATTACCTAAACTAGTTATTCTCTTGCAAGGACACTTGATATCTGACTGACTGAGTATGGTTTTACGCCGCTTTTAGCAATATTCCAGCAATATCACGGCGGGGGACACCAGAAATGGGCTTCACACATTGTACCCATGTCGGGAATCGAACCCGGGTCTTCGGCGTGACGAGCGAACGCTTTGACCACTAGGCTACCCGACCGCCCCCTTGATATCTACACCCGTGCCCCAGCTAATCCTTCAAAGGCAGTAGGTTAGCTTTTGGTTTAGGGTGCCCGTGCAACGGGTGTCAGACCAATAGGTTCAATGTGTGAAGGTTATGTCTGTGTCCATGTCGTAATAATGTTTGAATATTGTGAAAACAACTGGGAAATTGTAGTAACAGGGAATGATGAAGAAAAAGTCACCTGTGAAGATCCGGGTACAATAGGTCTTCTGGCCCGTGAAGATCCGGGGTAGAATAGGTCTTCAGCAACCCATGCTTGCCGTAAAAGGCGACTATGTTTGTCAAAGTTATTAACGCATAATTGAAAACTTTTTAATGTCACCAAGTACATGACTCTTTATATTAGAGACAGAATCTTCTTCAATTCAAAGGATAATCAACCATAATGCGAACTATGCCGGAAACCATAATCGATTGAAACTAATTGGTTTAATCATATTTCAAAAGAAATCTGGATCGAAAAACAACTAAACATTGCTAGTGGAAATAGATCTCTGTGCGTGCTGAGAAGCAGTGCTAATATACGTTATTGTATTGGTGAAGGCATCCCGACCCGTGAAGATTCCGGGGTAGAATAGGTCTTCAGCAACCCATGCTTGTCGTAAATGGAGACTAACGGGATCGGGTGGTCAGGCTCACTGACTTGGTTGATGCATGTCATCGATCCCAATTGCGTGGATCAATGTTCATGATGTAAATCACTGGATTGTCGGGACTAGACTCGATTATTTACAGACCGCCGTCATATAGCTGGAATATTGCCGAGTGCGGCGTAAAACAACAAACCAAACCAAACCAAAACCGGGGTAGAATAGGTCTTCAGCAACCAATGCTTGCCGTAAAAGGTGACTATGCTTGTATTTAAAGGTGACTAACGGGATCGGGTGGTCAGACTCGCTGACTTGGTTAATGCATGTCATCGATCCCAATTGCGTGGATCGATGCTCATGATATTAATCACTGGATTGTCTGGTCCAGACTCGATTATTTACAGACCGCCGTCATATATATAGCTGGAATATTGCTGAGTGCGCCGTTAAACAACAAACCAACCAACTGTGCGTGCTGTCCCATCGTGTCTTAAATGCATACCATTTCTTTTGTAATAGTCCACCAGCAGACACACCGACCCAGTTCGAGAAACAATAAAACATCAAGGCCAGAGAATAACCAGTCTCGATTATCCGCCGAAACAGATCACAATAAAGTACTTCTTTCAATTTTCTTCATGTATAATAATGTCAAAATATACACAATTGAAAAACCACGTATACATACATGTACGTGTATTTCCAATTATAACCACGGCAGTTGTAAGGACAGACTCTTTTCAAATATCTCATGTTCGATTTGTCCCAATGACAACACCTTGCAATCAGCCAAATCAATGAGAAACAACATTAATTATACACACTTCGTTTTACATCAATAGCTTAACATAGAAGACAACACAAATGCCTCGGATATCCTCTGATATTAACGACTAGATGGAGAATATATCTTTGTGCGATGCCGTCACATTGTGCTGCTTCAATAAACGATTGATCATCCTTTCAAGTACCTTGACAGTTTAACAGGCAAATACTTTACGAACACGAGTACGTAAGTGGAAATGCGTTACGTCTTCAGAAATTGACAGAACTGCTTGTAAGACTACATTACAGAAACATGATCTGAATACAGAACTACTTTCAACCATATATCTTCTGTTCACATCAAGACAGAACTGCTTGTTAACTACCCGTGAAGATTCCGGGGTAGAATAGGTCTTCAGCAACCCATGCTTGTCGTAAATGGAGACTAACGGGATCGGGTGGTCAGGCTCGCTGACTTGGTTGATGCAGGTCATCGATCCCAATTGCGTGGATCGATGCTCATGATGTGAATCACTGGATTGTCTGTTCCAGACTTGATTATTTCACAGGATGACGTCATATAGCTGGGATATTGCTAAGTGCGGCGTAAAACAACAAATCAACCAACATGTTTAACAGAAAAATAACCTTTTCGGGAAATGTTATTATTTCCCGCCCATCAAAGTTGGCGAGTTGATATAGAAACGGGCTCCGTCCGTCCTTCCGTCAGTCAGCCACGTTTCGTTGCCGGAGCATAACTCAGAAACCGTTCAATATTTTTTCATCAAACTTTGCAGGTCTGTCAGGTACATGCTGAACTGGTGCCCTTTGCTATTTAGAAATTTTTATTATCTCCCGCCCCAACGAAGTTGGCGGGGGATATAGAAATGGGTTCCGTCCGTGTGCGTGTGTGTGTGTGTGTGCGTGTGTGTGTGCGTGTGTGCGTCCCGATATCGTTTCCGGAGCTTAACTCAGAAACCGTTAAATATTTCTCTACGAAACTTTGCATGTCTATCAGACTCATGCTGAACTGGTGCCTTTTGCTATTAAGGAATTTTATAAATTTATATTTGTTACGTTTCCATGGCAACAAGTTGGACTTAGGTTCTATAAGGGTGGTGATCGTTTCCGGAGCGTAACTCAAAAACCATTAAATCCTTTCTTACAAAACTTTGCATGTCTACTAGGCACATACTGAACTGGTGCCTTTTGCTATTTAGGACTTTTATAAATTATTTTGCTTGTACTAGTCCGGACTGATGCCGATATGTAGTGCTAGCTCAAGAGATACCATGCCGCAGTTTAACATGAATACCCCACTCAGACACAGGATACTGATAACTGGAAACCGTGATAAGAAACATAACACAACACCCTAGCTAATTAGTTTGGATCAGAAACACCAAGTAAGTCAGTACAAGATTGGAAATTGCCCCATAATTACTTACTAGCGAAAGTAAGATTCGAGCTGACCACCCAGTAAGAAAGTGACCCGAAAAGAGGTTTAGCGAATCTTGGCGGTCGCTACACTTGTTGTTGTTGCATTAAGTGTTTAAGAGGTCGCCTTCTGCCTAAGCAATTTCGGCTGACCTGTCCCTCGATGGCACTCACGCCAGTCAGTCAGTCAGTCAGTCAGTTTCTTAGTTTTAACGACCCCTTCTAGCACAGCTAATTTCGGGGTCGGGGTGGCCCCGTACTAGTAGATAGGGGGAATTTGAAAAAAAAAGTCCTGATAATGACGTGAATAGTGGGGATATGCTAAGATAACCACCCCAAAAAATGTAAGGTTTTCTGGGGCAGGGGAATGGGGTGGAGGGCTGGGTGGTTGGTGTGTTGAGACGGGGCTATAGTGTGATTTATTTTGAGTATTTAGTGTTGGTTATGTTTTGTGTGGTTTGCGGCAGAATAAGAAACTATTTGATTGTTTCTGAAGTTGTTTTTGTGTCACATGGGTTTTGTTTGCAAGTATAGGGGAATTGAGTAAATAATGATTTGGGATTTTAGGTTTTTTTAATGTCTTGGGGAGAGGTGCGTTAGGTTTATATAAACCAAGCACTCATGGTACACTACGCCAAGGCTTATAACCATACGCGCGGACGTCGGAGACGACAACCTCCCCTTGCTGGCCAGGAGAATGCTAAATCCGGGGAAGCTAACAGAATTGTGCTTCCTAAAATAAAGAAAACACGAGTAGCCAAATAACCGCTAAACCAATATCGGAGTTGTAGATACCAAAACAAAGCGCTGAACATAACCAACCCAAAGGTACCATTAAACATTTACAATCTGATATGTACAATTAGTGAGGTGTCAAAATTGACCATAAAAACATGAGAATACAGTACTAGATAATCCCGCTACTGTGCGGATTAAAGTTACTGAAACTCTTTCAATATATGAATAAGCTTGCATACACACATGAGATAACATATAACAATGGGGAGTCGGAAAACTTGGTACTTGGTATGCAAGCGTGACATTTTGAAAGCAAGTCTGCATATTTGCCATGTTTTTCCTCAATCTTGTCAATCACATTTGTGTCAAAGGGGAAAGAAAATTCAATGATATAAATGATTTCATTGGATTTAGCAAAAAGCTCAAGATCAGGTTTGTTGGCCTGGATACGTCTAAGGCTGTAAATGGGCCTATTCCAAAGAATTTTGTATTCATCATTTTCCATGACGCCCTCTACATATTCCGGGTCGTACCATGGGTGGACCTCTTTGTCAAAACCACAAGCATGGTGAAGACGGTAATAAAATGATCGTGCTACACCATCATGTTGTTTAAGATACCGTGTTTGTGCCAAAGCTGGGCATCCACTGACAATGTGCTGGACAGTCTCATTAAATTAATTGAATAATCTACATTTCATAGTTAAAATCACACATTGACGGTTTCGAGTGGGAAGTGACTGGTCCTGAGCAGCAAACAGAAAGCCTTCTGTTTCACTTTTCAGGCCAGACGACTTCATCCAAGTGAAGGACTCTGCAGGATTGCTGATCATCTCAACACTCAGCGCATAAACTCGATGCAGTGGTCGTTAAGATTGCCTCTCCTTGAAAAACTGAGTCTGGGCCGACTTGATATGGCACACTCATTTCTGTACCGTCCAGGAGTACAGAACCATCGGCAAAATCAACACCGACATTGAGATTATGTCCCACAACCTTGGCTCGTTTTAGAAAACTGTGGAATGCCTTGTTTTCATCATGAGTCTTGACATGCTTCAAAAGAGGACCATCAGACAAAAAAATGTGTGCAAAAGTGCACAAAACAATTCTATCATGAAGAGCCCCAACGTTAATCACACCACGTCCTCCCATAATGATTGGTAAATATAAGCGATTGAGGGAAGAGCGAGGGTGGTGGGATCTATTGTCTGACATGATTCTTCGTGTGAGGGTGTCAATACCCTGAATTTCTTGTTTCGTCCAATCAACAACACCAAAAGAATATGAAAGGACGGGTACAGCATAAGTATTTGTTGCTTTTACTTTATTGTGAGCGTTCAGCTCTGAACTCCAGATTTTCTTAAGTCTACATTTGTACTCTGCCCGAAGTTTTTCCTTCATATTGGCATTCTGGAGTTTGTCCCTAATCTGCATCCCTAAGTACGTATAGGCCTGACGTTCCACAAGATGGTCAATCACTCCTCCCCCAAGTAAACTGACTGATCCCCCCTCTTCTATCTAGCCACGTTTCAGTTGTAGAATGTTGCATTTGTCGACTCCAAAGGACATGCCGATATCATTAGAAAAGGACTCGACAAGGAGAATCTGTTTTTTATAGTGTGGATCCTCCATTGGCAATAAGTTCAAGGTCATCCATGTAAAGGAGAGGTGTTGGGGATCTGTGCTGAGGAGGTCCAGGATGATAACCTTCCTCTTTGCTAAGCAAAAAGCTTAAAGTATTTAATGACAAACAGAAAAGCAAAGGACTGAAAGAATCGCCCTGAAATATTCCTCTTCTAATAGAAATGGGTTCCGAAGTCACAACCTGCCCCTGCGAATACATCTCAAGTTGAGTTGACCAGCAAGTCATTAAAGATTTGCGTAAAACAAGTAGTCACTCTGGGAGATCAATACATTCCAGTGACTTCAAAATCCATTCGGGAGGTACAGAATCACAAGCTTTTCTGTAGTCTGCCCAACACATTGAGAGGTTACGGTGGTAGGTTTTAGCCCCTTCAAGGATCATTTTCTGAACCAGCAGTTGATCCTTACAACCCCAACATCCCTTTCTGGCTCCTTTCTGCTCCATGTAGAAACTGTCATTCGAAGTGCAGTACGATGACACGAGATCTGTATGACACCCTGTAAATAGTTTGTACTGTGTGTTCAAACAAGTGATTTGGCGGACGTTTTTAGGGTCAGTACTGTTCGCCCTTTGCACAACCAAGGCGGAACATCCCCTGCATCCACAAGAGAATTAACACAGTGAAGTAATGGCGTTTGGACACAAGGGAACAGTTTCCAATACCAGTTTCGAATACCATCAGGCCCTGGCGCCGTATTAGATTTGGACTTTTTAATGACATTTTGTAGGCAGTCGGGTGTAATGAAACACACCAATGGTGGGCGACCTTACTTTATCATGTACACTATTAATGTCATCCTCTACCCATGGTTCCTCGAGGTTACAGTTGCCGGGTATAGACCACAGCTGTTTCCGAAACCTTTCACTGGAATCCAAGGTGGGGCCTTTCCCATCACTCTCATTCGTTGCATATAATTGCCTGTATATTTGTTTTTCATTCGATTTGAACAATTTAATTTGTTTTATGAAATTATTTTTCTTGTCCCACTTTCTTTTTCTTTCTGTCCAAACCTTTAACTTTGCCTTTAGAGAATCAAGAATTTGATTGAGAATTATCTCCTTTGTTGTCTTGTGTTTTTTTGTTCTCTGGCGTTTTGAAATAGATTGCCCTGAAGAACGCAATTTTAAACAAAGTTCTATCCAGGACACATCTTTCATTGTTTATTTCCCTTTTGTCGTTCAATATCCTTGGAAACTGTATGGAGTTCCCCCAGTGTTCGAGCAGCAGCATACACGCAACAGTTAATGTCATGCAAAGAGCAGTCCGCATTGAGAGTAACAGAAATAATGTCATTTAATTTATCGGTCAGGTATGCATACATTGGCATGGCTTTGTCCCAATGTTGCTTCAGTAATTTGCCATTTATACGTGGTATGTCTGGCCATCCTGTTGCTTTCGCACACTCAAGAAGTGTGGTCTTGAGTTGGTACGTCCAAGATATTCTTGGATAGGTTCTGTGCCTCCCCCTAGGGCAAGTCCCATCTCCAGTTTGGTTGGTTTGTATAAAGGAGGGAGGCTGACTAGGCTGCGGAGTTGAACAATGTTTTTTGTTTTTTTTCTTGGCGTTCTGTAACCCATTAGTTGACCAGCTTCGGGGTTTAGCCTTAACTGGGTGGTGTACGTTTAGTTCAGGGGAATAAATCCTCCCTTTCTAGGCCCACCATTATTATTATTATTATTATTATTATTATTAACAACCAATTAAGCTACATGGGAAACACCAGATCAGCTCCTACATCCTTTCGTTTAATGGACCATAGTTCTATTCCACTCTCCCAACTCTCAACATCATACATTTATAAGTTGTCGGCCGGTCTCAAGGGATGTCTGGGTTAACTCAGTGTGCGAGCATATATATCGCGAGCAGTTACATACTTAGGCTCTCATATAGCTGGAATACTGCGGAGTTCGGCGTTTCACAACAAACACAAAAAACAACTTAGGCTCTGACACGATATACATCACACCATTTACCCCGACCTACCGGTTGACAACGATTTTATCCTACCAGCATTGTATTCGGCCATTTATCTTAAATATCTTCATCTGCATGGTCTGAAGGACACATTGATGGCTGACAGACGACGTGTCTGGTTGATTGCTTTTGTTTAAAGCTGCTCTCAACATTATTCCAGCTATATGATGGCGAACTGTAAATAATCGAGTTGGAAAAATGCAACCCAGTGGAACGGGAACGATGACATGAAGTCAAACAAGTCGACGGACGAGGCAACCAAATCAATGAAGTCGTCTTTTACGACCAGCTTGGGGTTGTTATGGGGCCAATTCTAACCGACTGAGAAGACGGATGCCATGTTCTCATTCTGTGCCCACAATATCAATTTATTTGATTAAGATATTCATGTATTCATATATTAAAAATTCTGGAATTTGTGCGTTTTTAAAGAAGTGAAAAATTTGTCTTTGTCTAACTCGGAAAGCCTACGACGCCTTAAAGGCGGGACTACACAAAGCGTCATAGCGCGATTGTATAATATTAGTAAGAAAAAGAAAGTTTGTTACTGTCAAGTCGATGAATCGGTTACGGTATCGTCCGTAATATGGTTAGTTTAGTACTTTGAACTGATAAATCAATAACCAATTTACACAAATTCATTCCCCCATGGTGAGGTGAAATGGAGTTTACCGTTGCGTTCAAGATTGTTGCACTTACATAGGGTCATGTGTGTGTGTGTGTGTGTGTGTGTGTGTGTGTGTGTGTGTGTGTGTGCTACTCAGGACTAATGCCGATTTTACAGTTAGCCCACTGGGATACCCCACTAAACACAGTATACTGACTCTGAGCCGACCAATCCTTGTTTCAGCCTCTTAATGCCAAACGACAGGCAGGTTAACAATAAGTACCATATTTTAACGTCTTTTGGTATGAGTGAGTTGGGTTTAACGCCGCTTTTAACAGTATTCCAGTTATATCACGGCGTGTCAGCTTAATGTGGGAGGAAAGCCCGAATTGATGCAGGTCTCAGACGTTTACCATTTCGGTGAAACGCACGAGCACGGGTATGGTGCTGACAAACCTAGAAACATAATCGGGTCGAACCGGGATTCGAACCCACAATCATAGGTTTCTGGCGTGCCCAAGGGACGCAACTCTGCACAGCGAATCGCGGCGCTTTTGGTATGACGCGCTCGGGGATCGAACTCATGACCTTCCGCTCACCGGGCAGTCGCTCTACCACAAGACAACTGAGGAGGCCTGAACCCCCA
This sequence comes from Haliotis rufescens, assembly GCF_023055435.1. Taxonomy (NCBI): domain Eukaryota; kingdom Metazoa; phylum Mollusca; class Gastropoda; order Lepetellida; family Haliotidae; genus Haliotis; species Haliotis rufescens. Next base: position 397,862 of record NW_025964390.1, read on the forward strand.
CCTTTGTTCTACATGGAAATGTTTAGTGGTACGATTGGTTGGTTGTTTAACGCCGCACTCAGCCATATTCCAGCTATATGACGGCGGTCTGTAAATAATCGAGTCTGGACCAGACATTCCAGTGATTGATATCATGAGCATCGATCCACGCAATTGGAATCGATGACATGCATCAACCAAGTCAGCGAGCCTGACCACCCGATCCCGTTAGTCACCTTTTACGGCAAGCATGGGTTGCTGAAGACCTATTCTACCCCGGAATCTTCACGAGTCTATTGACATCATGAGCATTAGTTGTACGAGACACTTCTTTGTTTATATATACTCTTCATAATAAAGTAGGGGATCCAAGGGTCACAATAGTTTTTTGGTTTGGTTTGTTGTTTTACGCCGCAGTCCGCAATATTCAAGCTATTCTGTAAATAATCGAGTCTGGACCAGACAATCCAGTGATTGATATCATGAGCATCGATCCACGTAATTGGGATCGATGACATGCTTCAACCAAGTCAGCGAGCCTGACCACCCAATCCAAAGATATATTTGTTTCTAATAATAGCTGTATGATAATAATGAACGAATTGGAAACACGTTACAACTGGTAGTGAAGTATGACAGCAGGTTCTATGACCGTCAACAATCTTCAAGGACGACAAGGGCTAGATGGTAAATTTCAAAGTTGACGTTTTTGGATCAGTAGTATGTAATACCGCCACAATTTGTAAAACATTCATTCACTCGACGACGCATACTGCGTATGTCTCCCAACGGTGATTTGAGGTGGTCTGTCCCACTCCTCTTACAGCGCCTGGCCAAGGTAATCACAGACTGTGAACATTGAAGGTATTGGTCACTGCACGCTGACATTTGCCAATTACCAACATGTTTGTAGTTCACGAACAGTGAGGAGAAGCGGGGGACACCAGAAATCGGCATCACACTTTGTACCAATATTGGGCGTCGAACCCGTTCTTGAAGAGAGAACGTTTTAACCACCAGGTTACCCTACCGCCCCCTTAACGTTGGAGAAGTAGCCAGATGAAGTGTTGCCCCAAATGTGCAATTAAATAACTGACATAATCTTTTGAAAGTATATTTTCATTTTCTGTACGCTCGACTAACCTTCGCCTTTGTGGATTTCTTCATCCTCCCATCCCATGGTTATATGTTGTTGCTAGAAACACACACAAACAACGTCTGCAATCACAATGAAGCATATGACAAAGACTATACTATTTGTCAAGTCACCCGTACCATTTCATGTTGAACACTCGCGTTAATTTTTGGAAAGTGACATCTTCAGGGTGACGCTCAATATTTTTGGCGCCGAAGACTGGTGCCCCCCGCCGTGATATTGCTGGAATATTGCTAAGCCGGCGTTAAACAGCACTCACTCACCCACTCTACTTTGTTGCAAGGGCGGCCTGATGAAGGAATATTGCCCCTCCACCTACTTACACCAGAAAGTGAAATGAACCGATGATTGATCGTAATGAAGACATAATGCAGCAAACACTTGTCGACGTCATTTGAGGCCGCAAGGGAGAATAAGTGCATTTCCGAGTTTAGACAATGAGGTGAATGATTTAAATCAGATGTTTCATTAACTAATGAAAGGAATTTGGAGTTGGCAGCGTTTTTTATAGAATTTGTATCTTGTGATTTAGCCATAGCACGTCTGAGAATGTCATCATGGGTGGAAGAAATATATATTAATTATCCCGAAGACCTTTTGCCCTCTTAAATTACACCCGTGGAGACGGATGTTGTGCTTCAGTACAGACGTATATGAATCGATGACCTCCAACATAATTAGGCCTATAATATTATAATATATACACATGCACAAAAGTTAAGCGCCACCATACTCATAGTCTCTTGATTTCACGTGTGGGAATCAGAAATACGAAATATGATGATGTATGACTGAATTAGGCTTCCATAGTTTCATGAACCCAAATTTGTCCAGATACCACAAGGAAAGCGTGCTTTACGTGTTGCTGCAGTTTCTCTACCCCATAAATAGTGAAATTCAAGTTTCAGACACATGGTTACATTTTGTTCTTGTGTGAGATTCCCCTTCCAATAGAGGTTGAAAATCAGCCATGGTGAGGGGAAAGTTAACGAACGCTGAAAGATGGCAAGTTATAGGCATGAAAAATGCTGGCATGTCATGCAGGGCCATTGCAAGACAGATTGGTCGTCATCACAGTGTTATCACTCGTTTGATTGTCAAACATGGTAAAACCAATGATGTCAATGACAGGCATAGGTCTGGTAGGCCAAGAAAGACCTCTAACAGAGAGGGTAGACGTCTTTTCAGGATAGTCAGACGAAATGCATTTGCCACTTCAACAGATTTAAGACTGCAGTGGATTACCCATCAGAGACTCTCGACGATGACCGTAAGGCGTCGCCTCAGAGCGGCTGGTTATAACGCCAGAAGACCAGTAAAACGTCCTCAACTGACTGAGAGGCACATGCGGAATCGTCTGATATGATGTCGTGCCCGTAGTCGATGGAACTTGGCCAACTGGAGAAGGATCCATTGGTCTGACGAGTGTCGAATGCTGCTACGAACTGTTGATGGTCGAATACGTGTGTCAACGTGCATGTTGACGGGGAATTAGCTCTTGGGGGAATAAAGGACAAAATCGACATCACTGTCCCAGAACGCTTTATGCACAACATGTAAACAATAAACAACAATTGCACAATGAGCGGAATACCTGCTCTGACAACACAAACACAGCAATGAGCGGACTTTCCAGCTCAGGCGTACAAGAGGTGAGCGGAGCTCCAGCTCACCTCAGAGCGTTTCCTACGAGCAGCATATCCTGCTCGAGGTCGTCCCTATGCCAGCACTCGGAATACCAAGCCTGACTAACACCGTAGTAACTGTGTAATGGTAGCACATATATAGTAATGAACAACAATGGACAGACAAAGAGACAACGACGTTGCTTTGGACATATGGGCGTGATTAACAAACACAGTTCATGGGATGATCAATTAGGGCAATAAATGCCATACTATAAAAAGCAGCAGTTAAAGGGAAGTGATATGGTAGTCCAGGCTGACTGACAGTCATAATACAATGAAATGTTGGTGAGGATTAACAACGGGGATTAGCGCCTAAAACGTAATGACAATTAAGTTATGGAGATATGGCTACAGGGTAAATTGCCCTTGAAGTCAAATGTACTGCAGACAATGGTAGTCATAAATCAGTCGCTATGACACGTGTTTGGAGGCAACGTAACACTCGTTTTGCACCAAGGAACATCCAGAAGACCTTAGCGTGTGGCGGGGGGTCTGTCATGATATGGGGTTGTGTTTCCTTCGGCTGCAAACTTCCGCTGGTGATAATTCGTGGAAACCTGAATGGCCAACAATACCAAGATGCCGTTCTTCGTCCAGTGGTAGTCCCTCATTTTGACAACCATCCTCTTCAGACAAGACCTGTTTACATGGACGACAATGCTAGACCACACATATCTCGGGCAGTTTTGGCTTAGTTGCGTCAAGAAGCTATTGCCACTCTTCCTTAATCCGATTGAGCATCTCTGGGACATTCTTGGCCGGAAAATCAAACATCGTGATCCCCCAGTTCAAAATCTCGCCGCACTTCATGAAGAATGGATCCGTTTACCTCAGAGAAGCATTCAACGACTTGTAATGAATATGAGGCGTAGGGTTGAAGCTGTGGTCAATGTCCTTGGATCATACACACGTTACTGACGTTTCTGTCTTGCAATAGACTCTGCACTCCCTAGGGGGTCTATGTGACACCTGATATGGTCTGCTGATATCATGACAGTTACATGACAAAAAGGTTTTTCAATGTTTTCTAATCCTTCAATTTCTGGTCTTCGGTAAAATTCCTTTCTGCTCATATTCTTTTGGAACACAAGATAAACTTGCTTTGGGACAACTTTTGCATCACATGAGGTTTACATATACGGCTTACAACAATCATACATAATAGTTATAATAGTCATCATTAAGTGCCAAAAGTAACAGCTCACAAATATGGTGGTTGGCGATTAACTTTTGTGCATGTGTATATATAATATTAAGCCGTTTAAGAATCAAAGTTAAAAATAATTATCACTTATACCTTTTCTTGTTCAGGAACATAAGGCGTCAACACCAGAGAAAGACGGTCCCGATTGTACCACAAAACATATTCCATTGGGTGAAAAATATATGAACCGATCACTCCTGTATTGTAAGAGTAAGATTGAAGAACTAAATGACGTCTTAAATAATATAAGACCTAGGTTTTTGACAAAACACTCCCCACAAGAATTGAACTTTCTAATAGTCACCTTCCCCTTAACGTCGAGCTATCCAGTCCTGAAGCTACAGTCTTTGATGTCTATGTTTCACAACTTTTGAGGCATAATCGAACATGCTCTGTCTTCCAAGATTTGAAAGAGCGTCATACAACTCTTGCTCAGATTAGTTTGTTGTTTAACGCCGCACTCAGCAATATTCCAGCTGTATGACGGTGGTCTGTAAATAATCGAGTCTGGACCAGACAATCCAGTGATTTACATCATGAGCATGGTCGACCTCAAACACATGGTATCATGACTGTTTAATTCATAATCACGTGCTTATAATTTGGTAGGAATTGTACAACGGACTCTAAAAGATATTTTTAAATTATGGAAAGGGTTTTGTAGGTAGGAAGAGATGGTAATGTGACCTAGTTGTATTCTCCCCAGGGAGCTGAGAATGAGATCCGAGCGCATACTGATCCATTAACTTGGGTAATATTGTGTAGCTACGCCGAATAACTATTCACAATGAAACCTAGGCGCTTTAAAATTGATTAGGAAAAGGGTTTTGTAGCTTTCATTTAAATAAAATATCTTACATATCTATATTATATTATTTAACTTGCAGCAGTTTCCCCGAGACAACCCCTGTGCTTCACACCCCTGCCCGGAAACGTCTGTTTGCGCTACCGTTACGCCCCCTTTTGGACGCAGTTGCCTTGGTATTGGTAAGTATAGTCTATGACATTTCGCTTGTGTTGGTTGGTTGGCCTGGTTTGTTGTTTAACGCCGCACTCAGCAATATTCCAGCTATATGACGGCGGTCTGTAAATAATGGAGTCTGGACCAGACAACCCAGTGATTAATATAATGAGCATCGATCCACGCAATGCATCGATCCATGATGACATGCATCAACCAAGTCAGCGAGCCTGACCACCCGAGCCCGTTAGTCGCCTCTTACGACAAGCACAGTAGCCTTTTACGGTCCAGCATGGGTTGCTGCCCCGGATCTTCACGGTAAAATCATAAAACGTCAGAAAAGGTAAAAAAACAACTAAGTTTTATCCAAGACTTAAGATTTATTCAGACTGAAATTCTTTTATGAATACCGCCCCAGATGCACATCAAAGATCTAGTTGGATTTCGATCATTAGAAAGTCACTTTTTTACATTTACACTTGGATATGCATGAGTCTATCAAGAAGTCGGGAGCACTGAGTACTTGAAGAATGACATGTCAAATTGAATGAGGTGAGGTGAAATGGGGTTTAACGTCGCGTCCAAGATTATTGCACTTATATAGTGACGTGCATGCACGTGTATGTGTGGCTGCTTGTACTAGTCCGGACTGATGCCGATTTATAGTGCTAGCGCACTGAGATACCACGCCACAGTTTAACATGAATACCCCACTCAGACACAGTATACTGACTCCTAGCCGACCAGTCCTTGTTTTAGCCCCTTAATGCCGAGCGCCAGACAGGGTAACAACACATACCATCTTTTTTACGTCTTTTGGTATGACGCGGCTGGGGATCGAACCCCGGACCTTCCGTTCTCCGCTATTGAGAATGATAATAACGTTGTTAATTATAGGCTTATAACGTCGTAGATAAAGAACTAAGTTTGTCCAACAAACACTGCTTACCTAAAGCTACAGAACAGCAAACTGTTCAATATTTTGTAAGACCACCGCTTTTCCTAACGCATGCTTCTATGCGGGGAGGCATACTGCCGATCAAGGAAGTTCATTAGTCCTACTGTCCCAATATATTACCACCTCTACTTTCATATCTCATATCTCCTGTACATGGAGTGGACTAGCCTGTTGATGAAGGCCATTGGGATATGGGCCCATATCCTGAGGAACGCTACACGTAGCTCTGCTGCAGTTGTCGGCCTTGGGCGTACGTCGTTGAGTCGGCGTTTGATCTCATCCCACAAGTGTTCAATGGGATTCAAATCCGGACTGAGGGCAGGCCAAGGCATGATTTGGATGTTGTGCTGCTGGAGGAAGTCCCTGGTGACTCTGGCAGTGTGGGGACGGGCGTTGTCTTGCTGAAAGGTGTGGTTTTGATGACGGGAAAAAAAAGGGCACGATATGGGGTCTGAGGACTTGGTCAATGTAGCGGAGAGCTGTGATGCCATTACCCCTGTCTGGACCAATATTCTGAAAGACCACAGGTCCCACTCTCTGGTTCAGTCCGATTCCACCCCAAACCATGATGCTTGGGCCGCCCCACGGGTCTCCTTCCATAACACAAGCATCAGCATAAAGTTCGCCCCTCCTTCGCCAGACCCTGACTCTGCCATCCACCGTTGAAACACAGTAGCGACTTTCATCAGTGAAGATGATTCTTCTCTATTGCCGTTGACGCCAATTTTGATGCTGCCTGGCCCATTGCAGTCGGGCCTGTCGGTGACGATCTCTCAGGATGGGTACACGAGCAGGACGGTGGCACGAGATGTTGGCAGTTAGGCGACGTCGGACTGTACGATCACTGATGGCACGCTGGTGGTTGCCAATGGTTTGCGAGCTGTTTCAGAGGCCATTCGGAATCGGTTCTGCGGATGTTGGCGTATCAAGAACCGATCTTGTCTGGGAGTAGTGACTCTAGGACGACCACTACGCGGATGGTCGTCGGTGGTGTTGTGGCGATGTTGCAAACGATATATCGTTCTGACGTTGACATTGAATGCATTTGCAACGACCTGTGCACTCTGGCAGTCTTCCGATCACTTGTCTCTCATTTCCTGATAATCTTGGCATTTCTGATGAATCGAAATAACGAAAGCCAGCTTAACAGTTTTGGGTGTCTTTTATACCCATACCATCCAAGATAGGCACGTGCATCATGTTTTTGACAAGACTTTTCCGCAACTGAGTCCCATTGCACTTTTGTAGGCTGCGTTTAGGCAAAGCATTCCATTTTAAGACTCAATTGTTAAATAGACTTTAAGGCAACAAAAAGAAGCAGTAGAACGATAAATGAGTTTATTGACCACAGAACATGTAACTGCCAGTGTCTGTTAAGTTTTATCAGTGTTTTCAGAAGTGACGTTTCTTTTGTCTTTCAGTGTAAAAAAGCACAATATTAAATGAGAATGAGAATCCGTAAATAATCGAGTCAGGACCAGACACTCCAGTGCTTGACATCATGAGCATCGATCCACGCAATTGGGATACGATGACATGCATCGACCAAGTCAGCGAGCCTGACCCCACGATCCCGTTAGTCGCCTATTACGGCAAGAATAGGTTGCTGAAGACCTATTCTACCCGGATCTTCACGGGTCTATTTATATATGTGTGGGCCCTTGGCCTTGACTACAACAAAGTGATCTGCACATCAAGGGTAAAGGGGCGGGGAATTCGAGATCGGGAGAAGCACGGGAGCGGATGCATAGGTTAGTGCAGACTTACCGACATGCGAGGCCTGGAGATATAGAGCACGTCAATCAACCAACCAAGCCTGACCACCCGAGCCATTTGGTCGCCTCTAACAACAAGCATAGGTTGCTGGGGACCTATTCTAACTTATTCTATCACTATTCCTGGGATTCATCGGTAGCTCATCGGGAATTGTGATCATAAACGGATGGCTTTATTTGATAAATAGGGAATGTCTTCGACATTTTCACATTCACAGACCGCCTCCGTGGTCTGGGGGTAGAGCGTCTGCCAAGGGGGCGAAAGGTCACAATTCGATCCCCGGCCGCGTCATACCAATAGACGTGGAAATATGGTACTTGTTGTTACCCTGCCTAACGCTCGGCATTAAGGGTCTAAAATGAGAACTGGTCGGCTCGGAGTCCGTATACTGTGTCTGAGTGGGGTATTCATGTTAAACTGCCCAATGGCATCTTAGTGGGCTAACACTATAAAGGCGACTATGCTTGTCGTACAAGGCGACTAACGGGATCGGGTGGTCAGGCTCGCTGACTTGGTTGATACATGTCATCGATCCAAATTGCGTGGATCGATGTTCATGATGTAAATCACTGGATTGTCTGGTCCAGACTCGATGATTTTACAGACCGCCCTCATATAGCTGGAATATTGCTGAGTGCGGCGTTAAACAACAAACAAACAAAAAAAAACACTATAAAATCGGCATTATTCGGACTAGTACAATCAGTTACACACACGTGCATGTACGTCGCTATATAAGTGCAATAATCTTGAAGGCGGCTTTTAACTCAATTTCACGCTGTTGTATCATGTTGATTAACGCCGCACTCAGCAATGTTACAGATACATTACGGCGGTCTGTAAATAATCGAGACTGGACCACAGTCCAGTGATTGACATAATGGGCATCGATCCACGCAATTGGGATACGATGACATGTGTCAACCACGTCAGCGAGCCTAGCCACCGATCCCGTTAGTCGCCTCTTACAACAAACACAGTCACCTCTTACGGCAAGCATGGGTTGCTGAATACCTTTTCTATCCCGGATCTTCACGGGCCTCGACGCCTTTAACGCACAAAGCGGTGTGCAGGTTATGTCCTGTCAATGCCACCTGTCACCATGGAGATGACTACAGTTATCGCGGAATAAACAAGGTAGTAACCTGGAATGAAAATAGCAAATTATTGTTCCTGTTTAATTAGGTTGTTCAGTCTGTGCCATACATATGTAATTGATTTGTGACAGATCAAACAAAAGATTAGACATGTATTGTTCCAATTCATTTATCCCTTCAGTGATCTTCAGTTACATGTCGATAGATGTGTTTCGGCTGGATACGGTGACCATTAGTGACAGTAGTTACCTGCGAAAGTGAGGTGAGGTGAAATAGGGTTTAACGTCGCGTCCATGATTATTGCACTTATATAGCGACGTGCATGTACGTGTGTGTGTTTGTGTGACTGCTTGTACTAGTCCGGACTGATGCCGATTTACAGTGCTAGCTCACTGAGATACCATGCCGCAGTTTAACATGAATACCCCACTCAGACACAGTATACTGACTCCGAGCCGACCAGTCCTTGTTTTAGCCCCTTAATGCCGAGCGCCAGACAGGGTAACAACAAGTACCATCTTTTAACGTCTTTTGGTATGACGCGGCCGGGGATCGAACCCTGGACCTTCCGCTCTCCGGGCGGACGCTCTACCACTAGACCACGGAGGCGGTTACCTGCGAAAGCTTGATGATGGGCCCATGCATATATTTTGCTGTTTATAATTAAGTGATATGTGAAAGGTGAGCGTGCATGCAACAGGAGTCGAGGGTCATAATTATGATGGCGGAGTGCCATGTCACTGTCGAGAGCAAAGAAAAAAATGATCGTGGACAAAGAGCAAAGCCAAGGAAAGCAGGGGTTAGTTTGTTGTTTGCTTGTTTTTGTTCAATGCCGCACTCACCAATAGTCCAGCTGTATGACATGGTCTGTATATAATCGAGTGATTGACATCATGAGCATCGATCTACGCAATTGGGACACGATGACATGCACCCACCTACCGTGACTGACCACCCGATCCCGTTAGTCGCCTCTTACGACAAGCATGGGTTGCTGAAGACCAATTCACACATTCAAATATTGGATCATACATTCTTCCTGGTTATATGAAATGTTCAATTGCCTTAAAAGTATCTTCAATGTATCAATTGAATACATTGACTGGTTGTGGTAATGCTTTAAACATCGTTCGGTTGTATCCTTGGGGCGTGGGCAATAAAAAGTTGGTTGGTTGGTAGGTTTGTTGTTTAACGCCGCATTCAGCAAAATTCCAGCTATATGACGGCGGTCTGTAAATAATCGGGTCTGGACAAGACAATCCATAAGCATCGATTCACGCAATTGGGATACGATGACATGCATCATCAACCAAGTCAGTTATGGCAATCATTCGTTGCTGAAGACCTATTTTAACCCGGATCTTCACGGGTCTGCAAATATGAACCGTCAACGCCAGAGAATAATCATTCTCGATTCTCTGTCGAAAAAGATTACATTGGCCGTAAAAGTCAAAATAGCTGTGAAAATTATTTGAATGGGTCACCGAGAATCAGTGATATCACAAGGTGTTGGGGAAAAGGGTAAGTAGGCCCTGCCCTACCAAGGATTTGGTTGGGTTGGTTTGTTGTTTAACGCCGCACGCAGCAATATTCCAGCTATATGACGGCGGTCTGTAAATAATCCAGTCTGGACCAGACAATCCAGTGATTAATATCATGAGCATCGATCCACGCAATTGGGATCGATGACATGCATCAACCAAGTCAGCGAGCCTGACCACCCGATCCCGTTAGTCGCCTTTTACGACAAGCATAGTCACCTTTTACGGCAAGTATGGGTTGCTGAAGACCTATTCTACCCCCTACCAATGAACCTCCAGGGCCACCTGTGATGTTACCACAACACATATATAACCAAAGGGGCACAGGGCCGGGGTACTTTGACAGGATTTGCAAGTTTCACTCGAGACTATATTTACTCTCATTTATTCGTTCACACAAGGCTCAATTTGCGTACCATTTATTTCATTTTTTTGGTATAGGTTGTGAATTTATACAAATTATGTCGAAGATTATTTTTTGTCTTTACGTTTTTCGAAAAACCAGTATATTGTGCTCCGTATGTTCATGTCAACAACTCTGCCTTTGTTGATTTGTTAGAGCAAACTTAATAAATTTGTCCGCGACCTGTTTTCATGTGGTAATTAGAATGAGTATTATGTCGTCCAATCGCAGCCTACGATTAATCGGCCACCGGCTGTCTACTCGTCTAGCAAGACAGGAACCCAGTCAGACAGGAGTAGGGGTTAATGAACTACATGCTGGAAGCCTGGATAGGATACGTAGCCCAACACACGACTTTATTCTGGTCAACTCTTCAGTTTAAAAGGGGAAACTAAACTGGGGGACTTCCGAGGGCACGGGTGGCCCAGTCGTCTAAGGCGCCGCGATTCGCTGTGCAGAGTTGCGTCCCTTGGGCACGCCAGAAACCTATGATTGTGGTTTCGAATCCCGGTTCGCCCCGATTATGTTTCTAGGTTTGTCAGCACCATACCCGTGCTCGTGGGTTTCACCGAAGTGGTAAACGTCTGAGACCTGCATCACTTCCGCTTGGGCATTTTGTCATCAAATGCCTCGTTTTTCACACGATTTTCTATCTATACTCTTCATGACTTTCTTTCACAGGAAAACTCATTTCCATTTTCAGTTTGTTCTGCCCGGATGAGAAGGTTCAAAAAGCGTAAACAAACAATACAAAATAGATTGGTAATGCTATTCACTCAGTAGGAACACGGTTTATGAAGCATGTGAATAATTATTTCTTTCTGAATATTCAATTAACCACATTCTTTCGTTTATCGACAGCAGATGGTATTCTGGACTAATTGCTTTTTACATCATTATCTCCGTCTGAGAGAATACAGCAAACCTATGAACTGTTGTGATCGTTGCCAACGTACCACTGTATCCCGGATCAATTACAGTTAAACATCGTTGTATCGAACTTTGATGTGTCGAACTCACGCTTGTCTCGAAGTAAAAGCTTGGCCCCGGCGTATTCCTTCTTTATTCATCATGTTCTGTTGTGTCGAACCTCGGATAACCCGAGGTATTTGTGTAGGTCCCTTCAACTTCGACAAAACAGTGTTTGGCTGTAGTTTGGAATATGTGTTCGTTTTGCAACCTCACGAGTCCACCAGGTCCACAGCGCTGAAAACACTTTTCAAAACACTTTTCATATTCACAAGAAATCTCTGCCAAAAGTAGAGTCAATTGTACGATTCCGACTACATCATGAGCATGAATCACTATCAGATTGTGATTATACCAGGGGCGTATCCTACCCCTACTGGTGGCACCCGTCACAAACACATGCAAAGGCAAGTCAACTGCAAAACTACGTAATGGTAAAAGTAGAACAATGGACAGGTGGCATCTAGCAGGCGTTAGTCTTGCCAACGTCTGTTCCGACTCACACAAAATATTCGACATTCAATTCCAAACCAAATCACTGTCACGCTGCCTCCTATTGTGTTCTGTATGGCAGGCTGCAGTTTCCCGCACACCATCTACATGCCATGCTTCAGTGGTCAACCTATCATTCTCAGACTATCGTGACAGGCAGCTGACACGCTGACTGTCCAAGACAACAATAGCCCAGCTAGCGATGTCTTCAGCAACCCATGCTTGTCCTAAGAGGCGACTGACGGGATCGGGTGGTCAGACTTGGTTGATGCATGTCATCGTATCCAGTGATTGACATCATGAGCATCGATCCACGCAATTAGGATACGATGACATGCATCAACCAAGTCAGCCTGACAACCCGATCCCGATAGTCGCCTCTTTCGACAAGCACATTCGCCTTTTAAGGCAAGCACGGGTTGCTGAAAAACTATTCTAACCCGGATTTACACGTGTACAGAAGCTGCAATTTCTTTAAAAAATGGTTATTTCATCATGAGGAAAAGTAAACATTCAGCTCGTCAAGCAGCAATGGAATGGTTTGATTCAATTCCAGTAGTTGGTAGATCAACAGTCCTTTTCCAAATCAGCAACACTTTTCTTGAAATGGAAGCTGGCGTCAAAATACACAAGCTGGATATCAGCATTAACAGAGTTGTGTTGTGGATTCGTTTTACAAGCTTTGGCATTTTAAACAGATTAAATACAAACATGTCATACTATTCCCTTCAAGGTCATGCTTAATTTGTTTATGTCTCTGATTGTAAATTCACCCTTCTTTGCCTTGTTTTCCTTTTCAAACTTGAGAGCATGTTCCACTGACAAGACCTTTGCAGCTGTTTCTTTACTAGGTGGGGACACTGAATGACACTCTGTGGATGCCCAGGAATAGGTATGGAAACAGGCAGTGGCAGTGTGTCAGTACAGTTTCTGGAGTATCGTGTTAGTGGTTGTTTGATAAGCCTTATCCAATATGGAAAAAACGTGGACATTTATGAACAGTGGGATTTGCAGCTTTGCAACCAGTGTGCAATAGAAATTGGCAGACTTGTGTGTGAATATTTTCAATTGCCAAACTGTTTTACACCCCATAGTTCTGATCCATACAACAGGATCGGTTGGATTTCTCCATCAAACAGTTTGTATGAAGATGCGATTGGCAAATGTTTCTACCCAAATATAAACTTTTGGATGGCATGTAAGCTCTTCCACCTTGCATGGCAAGTGTCCCACGGGTTCAAGTGAATATATATTTCTACACGAAAATAAAATACCTAAATATTTGTTATACGATACAACCTCAACACTCTTGCCATTGAGAAACCATTAATCACATCTACATCTTGATATCCTACCCCAATTCTACAAGACTAATCCCCATTTCAGACAATACAATTTCAGGATATCAATTTTACGCTGGGCCAGAATTACCGAGTCCGCAAAAATGGCTACATCGTCTGCAAATGGTAAGATTGATAGATTTTGTACAGTTTCATCGATAAACATACCTCTTGTATCGTTATATTAACATAATATTTCATTCACTAGTTCTTCAATGTACAACAGAAAAAGGACAAGAGACAGAATGCACCCCTGTCTTACACCAGTTTATGTCTTAAATATAGCGGTCACATCATGTTTATTGGCTTTTACAGATGCTCTAGTATTGGAGTTCATGGCTTTAAACAGGCGTAATTTCCAATGTATGCCAGATGTAGTAAAACTTACAGTAATCTGGATCTATCAACAGAATCGAAAAGCTTTTTTTTTAAATCAACAAACAAACAATACAAGTGTCCACCTGTCTTACGTAAGTACTTATGGACAAGGCTGTGAATGTTAAATACATGGTCGGTGGTAGAGCAACTCTCTCAACCGCGCTTGACATTCTGATAACAATTGTTTGGTCGATATCCAAGGTTTTATACGATTATCAGTGATTGTGGTAAATATTTTGTTAAGTGTATTTAAAAGTGCTATCTCTCTGTAGTTATTCGGGTCGTCTGTATTACCTGCTTTAAGAGGAGGTACAATCAACCCAAAGTTCCATGAATCCTTAAACTTTCCACTGACTAGAATGCGATTAAACAAGTTGTTTATGATAGGTATTAATAATTTACAAGTTTTTTTTAAATACACCCAGGGGTATTCCATCACCAACCGGCGATTTACCACTTTTTAAATTATTCATAGCGCAATTTCTTTGTCGGTGATGATGCTACCAAATAATTAATCTGCCACAGTCGCCTCAGTGCTCAGGTTCATTACCGTTGAAGACAAAAATACCTTGTTTTCAAGCTCGGAGGTTCACACAGTTTAACTAGCGCTTTTAAATCGCTCACACTTCAATGAACTTCACTCGCCCCTTTCCGTAACCTGCAAGAAGACTCGTCCCCCTATCGATGAAAGTTATGTGCGAAAATACGACAAACCAATCAGAATGCGCGCATGATTTCAAGTTCTTCGTCAAATAATCCCTCAGAAATAATTTTTGATTTTACATATGTCATGCATCTAAAATTACACCCAAGACACAGTTACATGCGTTCAATCATACTGTATAATCAATGCACCCCCTCCCCCCCCCCCCTTTTTATTTCGAAAAAAATCTTTATTTCTGTATAAATTACCACCAAAGACAATAAATAGATCTTAATTGTGCACCCCCCCCCCCCCCCCCCCCCCCCCTTTTCAAAAAAGCTGTATCCGCCCATGTATGGGGATATATATGTGAACCATTACCAACGAGTTGACTGTTGTTTTAGGTATGCTCGTTTGCGCTAAGACGGAACCCGGTCGCAAAAATGGCCATGAGAGGGGCACGAGTCGCTATTCGGCTTGTCCCGGAATAACACGAGTTGGTCACGAATGTCACTCTCTGCACGTCTTCCCACCGGCTGGTTAGTGCGTGCTCGCGTAGTGGTCACGTGGGTTGTCACGTGGATGCATCAAGTTTACTGATACGGATTATGATCAGATTAAGATCTAGGAATGATCTCAAACTTTTGAAAATGTGTCTATAAACATGTGGATACCATACATTAATCGACCACACTGTTCCCTTGGTGCCCTATGAATGTGAATTCGCCGTCAGTATCATCACCCGATCGACCATTTAATGAATGCATATTGAAGTTCCGACATAAATCTAACAGTTTGTTCCCCTTGACTTCGGGAATATCCATGTGTCGCTTTCGTACTCAATACCGTCGACTGGTAGATAGGTTGTAGAATCATTTTCTATGAAACATGCTTACCACCAACTCAAGCGTTAAAATCACCCAGAAGTACAAATTTGCATTAGGAGATTCGTCATTTAGTACATACAATCTCCATTGTAAAATAACTATACATGTAGGTCCCAGATTGGCAGCGTTTTGGGTATCAGTCGGGGGCACAGGTGGCCCAGTCTTCTAAGGCGCCGCGATTCGCTGTGCAGAGTTGCGTCCCTTGGGCACGCCAGAAACCTATGATTGTGAGTTCGAATCCCGGTTCGCCCCGATTATGTTTCTAGGTTTGTCAACACCATACCCGTGCTCGTGGGTTTCACAGAAGTGGTAAACGTCTGAGACCTGCATCACTTCGGGCTTTCCTCCCACATTAAGCTGACACGCCGTGATATAACTGGAATACTGTTAAAAGCGGCGTTAAACCCAACTCACTCAATCAAATGTGTATCAGTCACATTAACAAAACCGAATATTGTACATGTGTAGGTGTTTTTACCATGCGTTGTGTGATGTCACCAGTAAAGAAGACACAGTCCGGCAAATCATCATGTATGCGGTTGAACCATGTGGCGATGTGTTGCCGAATGAATACAGCTATACCGCCACTGTACCGTCCCCCCGAATGTGTCCGTTCTCTAACACATTGGAAACAAACGTAGCCTGGAAACAGATAAGCAAAATCGTGTGTTGTTCCTTGCCAACGTCTCCATAAAGGTTGATTGGTTTATCGTTGTTTAACTCGCACTCAGCAATATGGCGGCGGTCTGTAAATCATCAAGCCTTGACCAGACAATCCAGTGATTGACATCATGAGCATCGATCCACGAAATTTGGACACGATGGCATGCTTCACCCAAGTCAGCGAGCCTGACCACGGTGAGTACAGCATACGTAATGCACAACTCAGATAGGTTTGGTGTAAAGACATTCCAACATAGGAGTGTTTGTTTGTTTGTTGTTTAAACCCGCACTTAACAATATTCGAGGTATATGACGGCGGTCTGCAAATAATCGAGTCTGAACCAGACAATCCAGTGATTGACATCATGAGCATCGATCCACACAATTTGGATGACATGTATCAACAAAGTCAGCGAGCCTGACCACCCGATTCCGATAGCCGCCTCTTACGACAAGCATAATCGCCTTTTATGGCAAGGATGGGTTGCTGAAAAACTATTCTACCCCGGATCACTAACATAGACTCATATTGTCATCATTGTATTTTTTATTTACCATGCATGTACTATCGACTGTTTCGATTACGATCACATTAGATTTGTTTGTCAAACTTCGTATCGTTTCCCTTTGTACTGACTGGCCTCGGGCGGCCACTTCCCCAGTCTGCCTGTACATGTGTATAAGTCTTCGGATTCATCTGGATCGTGACGGACTGGGGCTGGCTGACCTGGGCGGCCACTTCCCCAGTCTGTCTGTACATGTGTATAAGTCTTCGGATTCATCTGGATCGTGACGGACTGGGGCTGACTGACCTGGGCGGCCACTTCCCCAGTCTGCCTGTACATGTGTATAAGTCTTCCGATTCATCTGGATCGTGACGGACTGGGGCTGACTGACCTGGGCGGCCACTTCCCCAGTCTGCCTGTACATGTGTATAAGTCTTCCGATTCATCTGGATCGTGACGGACTGGGGCTGACTGACCTGGGCGGCCACTTCCCCAGTCTGCCTGTACATGTGTATAAGTCTTCCGATTCATCTGGATCGTGACCGACTGGGGCTGGCTGACCTGGGCGGCCACTTCCCCAGTCTGCCTGTACATGTGTATAAGTCTTCCGATTCATCTGGATCGTGACGGACTGGGGCTGACTGACCTGGGCGGCCACTTCCCCAGTCTGCCTGTACATGTGTATAAGTCTTCCGATTCATCTGGATCGTGACGGACTGGGGCTGACTGACCTGGGCGGCCACTTCCCCAGTCTGCCTGTACATGTGTATAAGTCTTCGGATTCATCTGGATCGTGACGACCTGGGCGGCCACTTCCCCAGTCTGCCTGTACATGTGTATAAGTCTTCCGATTCATCTGGATCGTGACGGACTGGGGCTGACTGACCTGGGCGGCCACTTCCCCAGTCTGCCTGTACATGTGTATAAGTCTTCCGATTCATCTGGATCGTGACGGACTGGGGCTGACTGACCTGGGCGGCCACTTCCCCAGTCTGCCTGTACATGTGTATAAGTCTTCCGATTCATCTGGATCGTGACCGACTGGGGCTGGCTGACCTGGGCGGCCACTTCCCCAGTCTGCCTGTACATGTGTATAAGTCTTCGGATTCATCTGGATCGTGACGGACTAGGGCTGGCTGACCTGGGCGGCCACTTCCCCAGTCTGCCTGTACATGTGTATAAGTCTTCAGATTCATCTAGATCGGGACGGACTGGGGCTGGCTGACCTGGGCGGCCACTTCCCCAGTCTGCCTGTACATGTGTATAAGTCTTCAGATTCATCTAGATCGGGACGGACTGGGGCTGGCTGACCTGGGCGGCCACTTCCCCAGTCTGCCTGTACATGTGTATAAGTCTTCCGATTCATCTGGATCGTGACCGACTGGGGCTGGCTGACCTGGGCGGCCACTTCCCCAGTCTGCCTGTACATGTGTATAAGTCTTCCGATTCATCTGGATCGTGACGGACTAGGGCTGGCTGACCTGGGCGGCCACTTCCCCAGTCTGCCTGTACATGTGTATAAGTCTTCCGATTCATCTGGATCGTGACGGACTGGGGCTGACTGACCTGGGCGGCCACTTCCCCAGTCTGCCTGTACATGTGTATAAGTCTTCGGATTCATCTGGATCGTGACGACCTGGGCGGCCACTTCCCCAGTCTGCCTGTACATGTGTATAAGTCTTCCGATTCATCTGGATCGTGACCGACTGGGGCTGGCTGACCTGGGCGGCCACTTCCCCAGTCTGCCTGTACATGTGTATAAGTCTTCGGATTCATCTGGATCGTGACGGACTAGGGCTGGCTGACCTGGGCGGCCACTTCCCCAGTCTGCCTGTACATGTGTATAAGTCTTCAGATTCATCTAGATCGGGACGGACTGGGGCTGGCTGACCTGGGCGGCCACTTCCCCAGTCTGCCTGTACATGTGTATAAGTCTTCAGATTCATCTAGATCGGGACGGACTGGGGCTGGCTGACCTGGGCGGCCACTTCCCCAGTCTGCCTGTACATGTGTATAAGTCTTCCGATTCATCTGGATCGTGACCGACTGGGGCTGGCTGACCTGGGCGGCCACTTCCCCAGTCTGCCTGTACATGTGTATAAGTCTTCCGATTCATCTGGATCGTGACGGACTAGGGCTGGCTGACCTGGGCGGCCACTTCCCCAGTCTGCCTGTACATGTGTATAAGTCTTCCGATTCATCTGGATCGTGACGGACTGGGGCTGACTGACCTGGGCGGCCACTTCCCCAGTCTGCCTGTACATGTGTATAAGTCTTCAGATTCATCTAGATCGGGACGGACTGGGGCTGGCTGACCTGGGCGGCCACTTCCCCAGTCTGCCTGTACATGTGTATAAGTCTTCCGATTCATCTGGATCGTGACGGACTAGGGCTGGCTGACCTGGGCGGCCACTTCCCCAGTCTGCCTGTACATGTGTATAAGTCTTCCGATTCATCTGGATCGTGACGGACTAGGGCTGGCTGACCTGGGCGGCCACTTCCCCAGTCTGCCTGTACATGTGTATAAGTCTTCAGATTCATCTAGATCGGGACGGACTGGGGCTGGCTGACCTGGGCGGCCACTTCCCCAGTCTGCCTGTACATGTGTATAAGTCTTCCGATTCATCTGGATCGTGACGGACTAGGGCTGGCTGACCTGGGCGGCCACTTCCCCAGTCTGCCTGTACATGTGTATAAGTCTTCCGATTCATCTGGATCGTGACGGACTGGGGCTGACTGACCTGGGCGGCCACTTCCCCAGTCTGCCTGTACATGTGTATAAGTCTTCAGATTCATCTAGATCGGGACGGACTGGGGCTGGCTGACCTGGGCGGCCACTTCCCCAGTCTGCCTGTACATGTGTATAAGTCTTCCGATTCATCTGGATCGTGACGGACTGGGGCTGACTGACCTGGGCGGCCACTTCCCCAGTCTGCCTGTACATGTGTATAAGTCTTCGGATTCATCTGGATCGTGACGACCTGGGCGGCCACTTCCCCAGTCTGCCTGTACATGTGTATAAGTCTTCCGATTCATCTGGATCGTGACCGACTGGGGCTGGCTGACCTGGGCGGCCACTTCCCCAGTCTGCCTGTACATGTGTATAAGTCTTCGGATTCATCTGGATCGTGACGGACTAGGGCTGGCTGACCTGGGCGGCCACTTCCCCAGTCTGCCTGTACATGTGTATAAGTCTTCAGATTCATCTAGATCGGGACGGACTGGGGCTGGCTGACCTGGGCGGCCACTTCCCCAGTCTGCCTGTACATGTGTATAAGTCTTCAGATTCATCTAGATCGGGACGGACTGGGGCTGGCTGACCTGGGCGGCCACTTCCCCAGTCTGCCTGTACATGTGTATAAGTCTTCCGATTCATCTGGATCGTGACCGACTGGGGCTGGCTGACCTGGGCGGCCACTTCCCCAGTCTGCCTGTACATGTGTATAAGTCTTCCGATTCATCTGGATCGTGACGGACTAGGGCTGGCTGACCTGGGCGGCCACTTCCCCAGTCTGCCTGTACATGTGTATAAGTCTTCCGATTCATCTGGATCGTGACGGACTGGGGCTGACTGACCTGGGCGGCCACTTCCCCAGTCTGCCTGTACATGTGTATAAGTCTTCGGATTCATCTGGATCGTGACGACCTGGGCGGCCACTTCCCCAGTCTGCCTGTACATGTGTATAAGTCTTCCGATTCATCTGGATCGTGACGGACTGGGGCTGACTGACCTGGGCGGCCACTTCCCCAGTCTGCCTGTACATGTGTATAAGTCTTCCGATTCATCTGGATCGTGACGGACTGGGGCTGACTGACCTGGGCGGCCACTTCCCCAGTCTGCCTGTACATGTGTATAAGTCTTCCGATTCATCTGGATCGTGACCGACTGGGGCTGGCTGACCTGGGCGGCCACTTCCCCAGTCTGCCTGTACATGTGTATAAGTCTTCGGATTCATCTGGATCGTGACGGACTGGGGCTGGCTGACCTGGGCGGCCACTTCCCCAGTCTGCCTGTACATGTGTATAAGTCTTCAGATTCATCTGGATCGGGACGGACTAGGGCTGGCTGACCTGGGCGGCCACTTCCCCAGTCTGCCTGTACATGTGTATAAGTCTTCAGATTCATCTAGATCGGGACGGACTGGGGCTGGCTGACCTGGGCGGCCACTTCCCCAGTCTGCCTGTACATGTGTATAAGTCTTCAGATTCATCTAGATCGGGACGGACTGGGGCTGGCTGACCTGGGCGGCCACTTCCCCAGTCTGCCTGTACATGTGTATAAGTCTTCAGATTCATCTAGATCGGGACGGACTGGGGCTGGCTGACCTGGGCGGCCACTTCCCCAGTCTGCCTGTACATGTGTATAAGTCTTCGGATTCATCTGGATCGTGACGACCTGGGCGGCCACTTCCCCAGTCTGCCTGTACATGTGTATAAGTCTTCCGATTCATCTGGATCGTGACGGACTGGGGCTGGCTGACCTGGGCGGCCGCTTCCCCAGTCTGCCTGTACATGTGTATAAGTCTTCAGATTCATCTGGATCGTGACGGACTGGGGCTGGCTGACCTGGGCGGCCACTTCCCCAGTCTGTCTGTACATGTGTATAAGTCTTCGGATTCATCTGGATCGTGACGGACTGGGGCTGACTGACCTGGGCGGCCACTTCCCCAGTCTGCCTGTACATGTGTATAAGTCTTCCGATTCATCTGGATCGTGACCGACTGGGGCTGGCTGACCTGGGCGGCCACTTCCCCAGTCTGCCTGTACATGTGTATAAGTCTTCCGATTCATCTGGATCGTGACGGACTGGGGCTGACTGACCTGGGCGGCCACTTCCCCAGTCTGCCTGTACATGTGTATAAGTCTTCCGATTCATCTGGATCGTGACCGACTGGGGCTGGCTGACCTGGGCGGCCACTTCCCCAGTCTGCCTGTACATGTGTATAAGTCTTCGGATTCATCTGGATCGTGACGGACTGGGGCTGGCTGACCTGGGCGGCCACTTCCCCAGTCTGCCTGTACATGTGTATAAGTCTTCAGATTCATCTAGATCGGGACGGACTGGGGCTGGCTGACCTGGGCGGCCACTTCCCCAGTCTGCCTGTACATGTGTATAAGTCTTCGGATTCATCTGGATCGTGACGACCTGGGCGGCCACTTCCCCAGTCTGCCTGTACATGTGTATAAGTCTTCCGATTCATCTGGATCGTGACCGACTGGGGCTGGCTGACCTGGGCGGCCACTTCCCCAGTCTGCCTGTACATGTGTATAAGTCTTCGGATTCATCTGGATCGTGACGGACTGGGGCTGGCTGACCTGGGCGGCCACTTCCCCAGTCTGCCTGTACATGTGTATAAGTCTTCAGATTCATCTAGATCGGGACGGACTGGGGCTGGCTGACCTGGGCGGCCACTTCCCCAGTCTGCCTGTACATGTGTATAAGTCTTCGGATTCATCTGGATCGTGACGACCTGGGCGGCCACTTCCCCAGTCTGCCTGTACATGTGTATAAGTCTTCCGATTCATCTGGATCGTGACCGACTGGGGCTGGCTGACCTGGGCGGCCACTTCCCCAGTCTGCCTGTACATGTGTATAAGTCTTCGGATTCATCTGGATCGTGACGGACTGGGGCTGGCTGACCTGGGCGGCCACTTCCCCAGTCTGCCTGTACATGTGTATAAGTCTTCAGATTCATCTAGATCGGGACGGACTGGGGCTGGCTGACCTGGGCGGCCACTTCCCCAGTCTGCCTGTACATGTGTATAAGTCTTCGGATTCATCTGGATCGTGACGACCTGGGCGGCCACTTCCCCAGTCTGCCTGTACATGTGTATAAGTCTTCAGATTCATCTGGATCGTGACGGACTGGGGCTGGCTGACCTGGGCGGCCGCTTCCCCAGTCTGCCTGTACATGTGTATAAGTCTTCAGATTCATCTGGATCGTGACGGACTGGGGCTGGCTGACCTGGGCGGCCACTTCCCCAGTCTGCCTGTACATGTGTATAAGTCTTCAGATTCATCTGGATCGTGACGGACTGGGGCTGGCTGACCTGGGCGGCCGCTTCCCCAGTCTGCCTGTACATGTGTATAAGTCTTCAGATTCATCTGGATCGTGACGGACTGGGGCTGGCTGACCTGGGCGGCCACTTCCCCAGTCTGCCTGTACATGTGTATAAGTCTTCGGATTCATCTGGATCGTGACGGACTGGGGCTGACTGACCTGGGCGGCCACTTCCCCAGTCTGCCTGTACATGTGTATAAGTCTTCGGATTCATCTGGATCGTGACCGACTGGGGCTGGCTGACCTGGGCGGCCACTTCCCCAGTCTGCCTGTACATGTGTATAAGTCTTCCGATTCATCTGGATCGTGACGGACTGGGGCTGACTGACCTGGGCGGCCACTTCCCCAGTCTGCCTGTACATGTGTATAAGTCTTCCGATTCATCTGGATCGTGACCGACTGGGGCTGGCTGACCTGGGCGGCCACTTCCCCAGTCTGCCTGTACATGTGTATAAGTCTTCGGATTCATCTGGATCGTGACGGACTGGGGCTGGCTGACCTGGGCGGCCACTTCCCCAGTCTGCCTGTACATGTGTATAAGTCTTCAGATTCATCTAGATCGGGACGGACTGGGGCTGGCTGACCTGGGCGGCCACTTCCCCAGTCTGCCTGTACATGTGTATAAGTCTTCGGATTCATCTGGATCGTGACGACCTGGGCGGCCACTTCCCCAGTCTGCCTGTACATGTGTATAAGTCTTCAGATTCATCTGGATCGTGACGGACTGGGGCTGGCTGACCTGGGCGGCCGCTTCCCCAGTCTGCCTGTACATGTGTATAAGTCTTCAGATTCATCTGGATCGTGACGGACTGGGGCTGGCTGACCTGGGCGGCCACTTCCCCAGTCTGTCTGTACATGTGTATAAGTCTTCGGATTCATCTGGATCGTGACGGACTGGGGCTGACTGACCTGGGCGGCCACTTCCCCAGTCTGCCTGTACATGTGTATAAGTCTTCCGATTCATCTGGATCGTGACCGACTGGGGCTGGCTGACCTGGGCGGCCACTTCCCCAGTCTGCCTGTACATGTGTATAAGTCTTCCGATTCATCTGGATCGTGACGGACTAGGGCTGGCTGACCTGGGCGGCCACTTCCCCAGTCTGCCTGTACATGTGTATAAGTCTTCCGATTCATCTGGATCGTGACGGACTGGGGCTGGCTGACCTGGGCGGCCACTTCCCCAGTCTGCCTGTACATGTGTATAAGTCTTCAGATTCATCTGGATCGTGACCGACTGGGGCTGGCTGACCTGGGCGGCCACTTCCCCAGTCTGCCTGTACATGTGTATAAGTCTTCCGATTCATCTGGATCGTGACCGACTGGGGCTGGCTGACCTGGGCGGCCACTTCCCCAGTCTGCCTGTACATGTGTATAAGTCTTCGGATTCAACTGGATCGTGACGGACTGGGGCTGGCTGACCTGGGCGGCCACTTCCCCAGTCTGCCTGTACATGTGTATAAGTCTTCCGATTCATCTGGATCGGGACGGACTGGGGCTGGCTGACCTGGGCGGCCACTTCCCCAGTCTGCCTGTACATGTGTATAAGTCTTCGGATTCATCTGGATCGTGACCGACTGGGGCTGGCTGACCTGGGCGGCCACTTCCCCAGTCTGCCTGTACATGTGTATAAGTCTTCCGATTCATCTGGATCGTGACCGACTGGGGCTGGCTGACCTGGGCGGTCACTTCCCCAGTCTGCCTGTACATGTGTATAAGTCTTCGGATTCAACTGGATCGTGACGGACTGGGGCTGGCTGACCTGGGCGGCCACTTCCCCAGTCTGCCTGTACATGTGTATAAGTCTTCAGATTCATCTGGATCGTGACGGACTGGGGCTGACTGACCTGGGCGGCCACTTCCCCAGTCTGCCTGTACATGTGTATAAGTCTTCCGATTCATCTGGATCGTGACCGACTGGGGCTGGCTGACCTGGGCGGCCACTTCCCCAGTCTGCCTGTACATGTGTATAAGTCTTCGGATTCATCTGGATCGTGACGGACTGGGGCTGGCTGACCTGGGCGGCCACTTCCCCAGTCTGCCTGTACATGTGTATAAGTCTTCAGATTCATCTAGATCGGGACGGACTGGGGCTGGCTGACCTGGGCGGCCACTTCCCCAGTCTGCCTGTACATGTGTATAAGTCTTCGGATTCATCTGGATCGTGACGACCTGGGCGGCCACTTCCCCAGTCTGCCTGTACATGTGTATAAGTCTTCAGATTCATCTGGATCGTGACGGACTGGGGCTGGCTGACCTGGGCGGCCGCTTCCCCAGTCTGCCTGTACATGTGTATAAGTCTTCAGATTCATCTGGATCGTGACGGACTGGGGCTGGCTGACCTGGGCGGCCACTTCCCCAGTCTGTCTGTACATGTGTATAAGTCTTCGGATTCATCTGGATCGTGACGGACTGGGGCTGACTGACCTGGGCGGCCACTTCCCCAGTCTGCCTGTACATGTGTATAAGTCTTCCGATTCATCTGGATCGTGACCGACTGGGGCTGGCTGACCTGGGCGGCCACTTCCCCAGTCTGCCTGTACATGTGTATAAGTCTTCCGATTCATCTGGATCGTGACGGACTAGGGCTGGCTGACCTGGGCGGCCACTTCCCCAGTCTGCCTGTACATGTGTATAAGTCTTCCGATTCATCTGGATCGTGACGGACTGGGGCTGGCTGACCTGGGCGGCCACTTCCCCAGTCTGCCTGTACATGTGTATAAGTCTTCAGATTCATCTGGATCGTGACCGACTGGGGCTGGCTGACCTGGGCGGCCACTTCCCCAGTCTGCCTGTACATGTGTATAAGTCTTCCGATTCATCTGGATCGTGACCGACTGGGGCTGGCTGACCTGGGCGGCCACTTCCCCAGTCTGCCTGTACATGTGTATAAGTCTTCGGATTCAACTGGATCGTGACGGACTGGGGCTGGCTGACCTGGGCGGCCACTTCCCCAGTCTGCCTGTACATGTGTATAAGTCTTCCGATTCATCTGGATCGGGACGGACTGGGGCTGGCTGACCTGGGCGGCCACTTCCCCAGTCTGCCTGTACATGTGTATAAGTCTTCGGATTCATCTGGATCGTGACCGACTGGGGCTGGCTGACCTGGGCGGCCACTTCCCCAGTCTGCCTGTACATGTGTATAAGTCTTCCGATTCATCTGGATCGTGACCGACTGGGGCTGGCTGACCTGGGCGGTCACTTCCCCAGTCTGCCTGTACATGTGTATAAGTCTTCGGATTCAACTGGATCGTGACGGACTGGGGCTGGCTGACCTGGGCGGCCACTTCCCCAGTCTGCCTGTACATGTGTATAAGTCTTCAGATTCATCTAGATCGGGACGGACTGGGGCTGGCTGACCTGGGCGGCCACTTCCCCAGTCTGCCTGTACATGTGTATAAGTCTTCGGATTCATCTGGATCGTGACGACCTGGGCGGCCACTTCCCCAGTCTGCCTGTACATGTGTATAAGTCTTCCGATTCATCTGGATCGTGACGGACTGGGGCTGGCTGACCTGGGCGGCCACTTCCCCAGTCTGCCTGTACATGTGTATAAGTCTTCCGATTCATCTAGATCGTGACGGACTGGGGCTGGCTGACCTGGGCGGCGGTTTCCCCAGTCTGCCTGTACATGTGTATAAGTCTTCGGATTCATCTGGATCGTGACGGACTGGGGCTGGCTGACCTGGGCGGCGGTTTCCCCAGTCTGCCTGTACATGTGTATAAGTCTTCGGATTCATCTGGATCGTGACCGACTGGGGCTAGCTGACCTGGGCGGTCACTTCCCCTGTCTGCCTGTACATGTGTATAAGTCTTCGGATTCATCTGGATCGTGACGACCTGGGTGGTCACTTCCCCAGTCTGCCTGTACATGTGTATAAGTCTTCGGATTCATCTGGATCGTGACGACCTGGGCGGTCACTTCCCCAGTCTGCCTGTACATGTGTATAAGTCTTCGGATTCATCTTGATCGGGCCGGACTGTGGCTGGCTGACCTGGGCGCCGATCTCCGTGGCGTTTTGTGCCGTCGTTTCCCCACTTCGGCCAAGTGCTTTGGCCAATCGTATTTGTAGGTGATATCGTTAATGATCAATTTATTGTATGAAATAAATAACAATCATCGCCTCTGTGCCTGTGTCTCCTACCGCCTTGGCGTAGCCGGGGGAGACTCGTACATCACCGGTATTACTGAGTTTGGGTCCGGCCACTACTTTCATGAATTCTCTATCTTTGAAAAAAGAAAATTTAACAATTATCGGCCGTGGGGGTCGTTTAGTGGCAGTCGATGTTCTCGTTCTATTGGAATGCTATCAGCTCGACTTTCCTCAATGTCGAGTTATGTTTTAGGCAGACTTATTTTACTCAGGATACACTTATGATGAAACTCGGTGACTTCAGTCCACCAGCAGAATTGTAAGAATTAAGGTCAAGGAATTATATAATGTCAACGCCAGAGAATAATCAGTCTCGGTTATCTGCCGAAATAGATTTAATTGGGCGTAAAAGGCAAAATAGTGGAGAAAAGTATGTTAGTTGTTCACTGCAAATCAGTGACACTGTCCAGAGTTGCGTCCCTTGTGTACGCCAGAAACCTATGATTGTGGGTTCGAATCCCGGTTCGCCCCCATTATGTGTCTAAGTTTGTCAACACTATACCCGTGCTCGTGGGTTTCACCGAAGTGGTAAACGTCTGAAACCTGCATCACTTCGGGCTTTCCTCCCACATTAAGCTGACAAGCCGCGATATAACTGGAATACTGTTTAAAAGCGGCGTTAGACCCAACTCACTCACTCACTCACTCACTCTGTCTGATGGATACCTAGAGAACATATTGAATGATAGGTAACATGACAATCTTCGTTTGATCTGTTTTACAATCCATGCAGCAATATGGATCTCATGCTGGCGAACTATTTGTCCTGAAGATGCTCCAATTGGCAGCCAAATACGGTAACAAAACTTGGAAGACGAGGACCCCTTGAGTGTCCCCTTAGATGTTTGCAGTGAGAGGTTCCGAATAATGTCAATGTTTCTTACATGAAAAGAGCACCTCCTGATTTTCCGTAATGGAGAAATCATAAGAGACTGATGATTCAGGAAGTAGAACCAACTTTCGGAACCAACAGATTCGTTCATAATTTCTCTATATTTTATCAGAAGTTGCGTCAGTTGTGCATGTTTAAAATGCACGTCATCATGGTCAGTGATTTCCTGGCTCAGAATCAACTACAACAATCATGACGTCATCATGATGGTTTAAATATTTAGATACGGATTAACATTTTCATCACGATTTTTAACAATAGTAATCACATGATGATAGAAAGTGTATGTTTTGCAATAATTCTCTTCATCCTATTTTAGAATATCCGCAATTTAGTACCACATTGGTCCTCCATGTCTACTATAACACCTTTTGAAAACTTTACGGAGGCCTTCAATGTTCTAATCGTGATAAAAAAAACAACTTTGTGTAATAGTCGTTTGAGGCTCTTTGAAGTCTTCATGGAATATCGATTGTACAGGAAGAGTTGGGAAAATAGACACCAAAGGCTGGAGCTGCTTGAATATTGATGTATTTAAAGGGAAGGTTTAACTATTGGAGAGTTGAAGTCCTACAGTCTTGTTGGGACTTTTGTAGCTCTGAATCTTTATTTACAGATAAAAATATGAAAAAGACGAGGACGACTGACTGGTCTCCTGTACAGCTATGTTCATTGAATACAAAAGTATATGCCATGTATGTAGTTTTTACATGCCCTATCGATAACATGAAAATGTAATTTCTATCTTAATATTCCTTTGGCTGCGGCCTGAATGTGGACAAATTTCTGTCATGAACCCGGATGACAGGGAGCCCCAAACCCATCCATGTAAACACTAGCCGTCCGCCCACATAACGTCCTTTTGCAGTAGCCTAGCTAGGTAATTGCCTTTATCATATAATGGGTAGTTTTCTCGGAGTGATAAAGCCAACGGATAAAAACGATATCTGTTGGGGTCATATGCGGATAGAGATGCAAATATCAAAGGTCAAGTAGGGACTACTTTCACTGTTTATATACAAACATGGCGTCGCCCTCGTCATTCGGCGATCGAGTCAGAATTAACCATCGGGAATCTGGATAAATTACAGGGATAATTGCTATCATTATCAAAAGAATAGTCTGATAAACTGAAAATCAGTGTCTAACTGTGACGTAGCTAAGGAAGTTTATAAGTTCTGGCAACTTTGGAGATATCAATTTCGAAATAATTTTGCGAGGGCACGAGGCCTAGCCAAGCGGGATTAGTAGCCATATCTGTGCTTGTAGACATCTGCAGCTTGAAACCTTCTCCACAAATTAGAATAGTTGGATTTGGCCGAAATGTGTTTGAATTGTTACCTTGATTCGTTTTGTCGCTGTGTGTACACCTGACTACACTTCTTAACGTAATGACAGGACAGACCGACTGTCAACAATGTCTGACCGTGGCCCACTCTCCTACCCAGAGTTCCATGCGGCCGGCAGCCAGCTAGCATAGTACCTCTGCCACAGGCCAGCGCCATGTGACGATTCGTCACATCTTTCACAGTCCATTCAAGATATTGCATATGCTTTTCATCCGTTTCATGTTTGACAAGTCTACACATTTTCATAAACAAATGTCAAAGAATGGTTAACTTTCATTGAGAAAGTATGCAAATACGTAAAAATCTACTTGTTTTTGCATAGTTATCCTATGTTTACATTGGTTGTACGGCTCAAATCAGTCTGATTTCTGAAAAAGCGCGTTTGTTTACAAACATGAGAAAAGTCCGGTCACGTGATATGCAAATTAGCCTGTGGCAGTGGTGTTATGCTGAGTCACCACTGCGACGGAGTGTGACCGTGGCCGTGACGTCTCACAGACTAGGGTTAGAGTAGCTTCCCTTTGACAAAGGGCAGTTACTCCAGCGGACAGACCGATGGATTCCCGCGAAAGGCTCGCCAAGGCTCGCTAAATACAAAGTTTATTCCTAATGCAGGATATTTACCATCCCCAAACACACACGCGTGATAACCTCTATTTACAAAGGGATCTGTAGAGGCGAAAAAATATGACTTGTTTACAATCTATGAGAATACTCGAAGATGTGTTTATCCAAAGATTATAGGTAACATCCTCACTGGAAATGTCACATTTGAAAGTTTCGGAAATAATTGAACTTCAAATGGTTGATAACTGGTCTATTTTTCTTTCTTGTCCTTGAACGTTTTTGGGGCTCGTGTGCATGACCAAGGACCCGAATAAGACTGAATTGAGTGAAAAATGGCAGATTTGAGAAACTTCAAGGGATTATCGATGAGCAAGTCCGACTTGTGATATTTCTACCTAATGTTTGTACTGTTTATATCCATATCTCTCAAGAAAGCCAGTAGGGTCAAATATTTACGCATATTAAAATACTGAATAAGCTTACTAAAAATCTCGAAAATCAGCACATTTGACTTAGTTAGCCATACTATACTATACCTATACATTTAGTTTTGTTATAATGCTAACGAGCAGGTGCTGGCATGAACAAAGAAAACTTTCACTCATGTGAATGATGAATTTCACAACGATTTCTGAAGGTTGTTTCCAAGTCTCAAATAATTCAGATTACGTAGGCCAAAGCCGTCCCTAATCCTAATACGACTGTACTCTCTTTAGGGCTTTTAAGCCAGGAGACCAGAAGCGACAGGGAGATCATAATATCCACAACGATATTATGACGCCGCCTTTATCGTTTGCATTTGTTGCTAGCTGATTAACTTCATTTTCTGAAAACAGACATACAGGTTTGAATGCTTCGCTCATTTGTACCGAGAATTTTTAATTGAAAGGTACCTAACATAAACCTCTATTCATGTGTCCTCAGTCCTTCTCGCACAGTGTTAACGTGTCGGTGCAAAGATCCCCTGTCATACAGGTACAAACATCGAGGTAAAAACACAATTACATGTCTATTATGTAGCGAATACAAATTTTATTCAAAGTATCTTAGTTCTAGAAGCCGACTGTTCCGCTCCGGACCCCCTCGAAAACGGAAACTTTACTTTTACGGACACAAAATACAAGTCAGTCCTCATCTACAACTGTGATGTAGGTTACAACTTCAGCGGTGACAACAACATCGCAATGTGCGGCACGCTTGGGCAGTGGAAGGGCTTCAGCGGAAAATGTGAAAGTAAATTTTATTCTCTATTTCTAATAGATATAACCTTTTTGGACCGCCTCTGTCGTCTGCCTTGAGAGCAGGGGAACGATGGTTCGATCTTGAGCCGCGTCATACCAAAAGACGTTAAAATATGGTACTTGTTGTTACCCTGCCTGGCGTCGGCATGTGTTCATGAATGACTACCAAATAGTGATGATACCAGGTGTTCGCCAAAAGGTTAGCGGATCCTTCCCTACCGGTCGCATCTGTTGAGATCCTGGAATATTGCTCGACAGAAAGGGAAAGTTCACTATGGAAAGCTGAAATCACCCATCAAGGCATACAGCCTTATGCACTCTTATCAATATTAACATGTTAACAACCGATCCGGCAAAAATGAAAGAATCAAATGGTTCGGAAAAGAATCCACAATGTTAAAACCAGTATATGGATGGTTGACAAAAGTCATAGTCGACCACATGTCTCGCATAAAACCCAATATATATATTTTCAGTAATTGATTGTGAGGACCCTGTTCCCCTCCTGAATGGCAGACCGTCCTACACCCTCACTACGTATGGTGAAAACGTCACCTTCTCCTGCGACATCGGATACAACTTCAGCGGCAGCGACAACGTTGCAACGTGTGGAAGTAGTGGACTCTGGGAAGGCTTCAATGGTCAATGTGAACGTAAGGAAGAAGTTTTTTTGAGTATTTCATTTTTTTTAAAAAACAACAACAAAACTTTCAACATGATTGAAAAGTATTAATTAGGGAATGGCTTAACGCGCCACGTTGCAGTTAATATCTCCTGCAATTTTATATCAGGTTGGTGATTTTCCTTATATCCTATTAACAGGGGCACTTATGGTCCAGTCGTCATTCCGCCTCCCTGTGCAGAGTTGCGTCCCTTAGTCGTGCCAGAAACCTATGATCGTGAAATTGAATTCCAGATTTATTTTCTGATTACATTTCTAGTTTAGTCAGCACCATACCCGTGTACGTGGATTTTACCAAAGAGGTAAACGTCAAGACGTGCATCACTGCAACCTTGTCTCCCACATCGCCATGATGTAACATGAACGCGAGGGGTTGCGGATATGTTCTGAGCCTTCCATAGAAGGACTTGACATAATCCCCTTCCACATTGATTCAAATTTTGCCAACAATGTTGGAGTGCTTTTATCCCAATGTCCCAATTTCGTAGAAGTCCTCCTGTAGGCTGTCCAAAAAGTTCCCCAAAGCAGCTATGACGTCTTCGTTCGTGTCGAAATGTGTTCCGCCTAGAGCTTTCGCTTTTTTTTCGGGAACAGCTGAGTTCAAACAACTCTCGTGGAATGTAAGCATGGCAATGACTGATTTTTGCGCTGGCGCATTGACCTGGTGGAAGAGCACATCTTTTCTCATCTTCCCACGTATCTTAATCCTATTTTATCCCGTTATTGGCTCAACAGTGATCCTCCTTTTATTGTCTGGCCATTTTGAAGATAGTCCATCATGATGACACACTCGGCATCCCTGAACAGGGAAACCATAACCTTCCAAGCTGGTGGTGGTAACATCAAATGCTTCCACTGTTTTGATTGTTGTTTGGACTAAGGTGAACCCAGGTTTCCTCCATCGTCACACATCTTTGTAAGAACCTTCTGGACAAGCTTCAAACAGAGCTAGATTATCAAAAGAAAAGTTGTGCCTGGTGCGTCTTTGATCAGATGTCAGAAGCTATGGAACATAGCGAGCTGATACCTCCTTCGTTGCCATGGTTTCTGTGATAATGGAATGTACACTCTCTAAGTACCTTCTGAATTAGCAATTTGACGCTTATTCATTCGCCGGTCTCATCATCACCACATTGTGGATTCTCTGGATCATTTCTGTTGATGATGTCACAAGCCTCTCAGGACGGGGTCGTCTTCAAGGCTTTCCCTGCCACGCTTAATCCCCGCTGTCTACCAAAGGGACTCTCTCATAATACCAAGCTTTTATCAAAAGTGAGTTGGTTTAACACCACTTTAAATTTTACGAGGACCAACTGTTCGTTCATTCGTTTTTTGTTGTTGTGTAACGCCGCACTCAGTAGCCGCACTCAGTAGCCGCACTCAGTAATATTCCAACTATTTAGACGGTGGTCTGTAAATAATCTAGTCTGGACCAGCCAATCCAGTGATTGACATCATGAGCATCGAGCATTTGGGATACGAAGACATGCATCAACCAAGTCAGCGAGCCAGACAAACATAACCACCTCCTACAAGCATGGGTTGCTGAAGACCAATCCTAACCTGGATCTTTACGGGTCGGGTAATAATGAATCAACGCAAACAATGAGCGATTATTGTAATGTTCATGAAACATGAATTTTTCATGAGAGTGCCAGTGTCCTCTGTAAACGCCATCGTTATCAGTTGTCATCTCCTTGGTGAAGATTGACAGAAATATCAATTTGTACATGGCCAGGTGACCGAATGTTGATGATAAATTCAATATCAATATAATACCACGCTAGTATTTCCATGGTGTAACGTCTACAGTGAGACATTTACCTTTCTAAAACCAATATTGTCTGTAGAGCAATGTGAGTATCGACTCGGGAATCTCCCCGAACTATCAGGGCCATGGAACACCGTGGGTACAGAAGCGTCAAGGGGTACAATGCGTCAATCATTATGTGTTATCGACAGTCTATGGTAGATTCACATGATACCAAATAACTCTGGTGAAGGTTCAGTGGTTTGGATAGTCAATATTCTTTTTGAAATGGGAACATACCCGATGACAATGAATCAATTCTCTTGCGGGAGCTCATGTTCCTAAGAGAAACCAGATAATACACTGTTTGTTTGTTTGATGTTTGATAAATATACATGACTAAGATTCGGAATGACACACTAGGGAAGCCGTTATTTCATAGAATAATAGTACCCAGAATCAATATGTCTAACCAAGAGTTCGAACAAAAAGGTTACCTTAGCCGAAGTGATCTTTTCGGGCCTCAAAGGAATCAAGTTTGAAGGCAATGTTCCGTGACACGGAATTAAAAGTCAGAGCCCAGCTGGTGACCATGAATTTCTTACCAGTCACCTTCTCTGTTCTAGAAATCACCTGCACTGCGCCAGATGCACTCGACAACGCTAACCACTTCTTCAACAACAGCACCTACGGAGCAGAGGTAATTTACAACTGCAGCACCGGGTACAACTTCACAGGAGACAGCAACGTAGCGACGTGTTCT
This sequence comes from Haliotis rufescens, assembly GCF_023055435.1. Taxonomy (NCBI): domain Eukaryota; kingdom Metazoa; phylum Mollusca; class Gastropoda; order Lepetellida; family Haliotidae; genus Haliotis; species Haliotis rufescens. Next base: position 431,962 of record NW_025964390.1, read on the forward strand.
ACCTCGGGGAGATGGGAGGGGCTGGATGGACAATGCAACCGTGAGTGGGTAGTAATCAAGTATAAACAGCGTTATGAAGAAATACCCGTATTTTCAAACGATACATGCCTTGGGGAAGGAGGCTTTGTGTGAGAGAGTTCTTAACTCAGTGGTCCTATGTTCTACAAGATTGCACATTTATGATGAACCTAATAAAACGCAAGTGGTAATGTTATTCTAGATCAGGTGTGCACTGTCGATATCATACATAAAATGTGAAACTTGAGACAAGGTATATGGGCCATATACCGAAATGTCACTATTTGCAGTAGTTCTGCATTGCGAGCATCTAGTGAGTGAGTGAGTCTGGTTTTACGCCGCTTTTAGCAATATTCCCGCAATATCACAGTGGGGACACCTGAAATGATCGAACATCTCGGAGCAGGGTGGCCCGGTTGTCTAAGACGGTGCCATTTGCTGTGCAGGGGTGAGTCGCTTCCAAGTGCAAGCAACCTAACAACCAGGTTCAAATCTCAGATTGGCCTTGAATATACCAAGTGGTAAACGTCTAAGCTAAGACCTGCATCACTTCGGGCTTTCCTCCCATACCAAGCTGACACGTGATATAACAGAAATATTGTTGAATGACACAGTATCAAACTCACTCACTTATTCACTACCGCCGTGAAAATCCGGGGTAGAATAGGTCTTCAGCAACCCATGCTTGCCGTAAAAAGCCACAACGCTTGACGTAAGAGGCGACCTATTGGATCGGGTGGTCAGGCTCTGTGACTTGGTTGGTGCATGTCATCGTATCCCAATTTCGTGGATCGATGCTCATGATAGCAATCACTGGATTGTAAATGAAAATTGATAATTAATTTTATTTGGGAAGCTATACACTTAAACTAAAGTGACCAAACGCTTCCCACCATGTGAATACCTCCTTCTTGCCTTAATGACCTATCCCCTAATTTCACATAGATGATATCTATGAGGATGTCAAATATTTCACAATTTTATTTCTCAGTAAACTTGAGATGACCTTGAAGATAGAGATGTAACTATATCTATGGTCGCCACGTTTAGTGACAAATGTCCCATGGATAGTTTCTCCGATGTCGGTACCAGAGATAACTCAATAACTAGTGGCCAGATTTTGTGCAAATTGGTTATGCATATGTAGACTGTTGAGTAACAGATACCGCAAATATTCTCCTCTCGAACTTCAGGTCGAAATACGAAAAGGCCAAATTGGATTCAACATCTGCAACGACGATAGAAAAAGACCTTTATCGTTGTGAAAATGCTTGACTTCTCATTGATAACATCAATGTAAAATTTTTTGGTTAAGACATTAAGGCGACAAGTAGGCATCCAAATGGTCAGCAATTCTCTTTTAAAAACGGAGGTACCAATTACTTCAAATTTTGCTGGAACCATGGGTTGGTTGGTTTGTTGTTTTACGCCGCACTCAATTGGGATCGATGACATCAACGAAGTCCGCGAGCCCGACCACCCGATCCCGTTGCCTCTTACGACAAGCATAGTCGCCTTTTACAGTAAGCATGGGTCGCTGAAAACTTATTCTATCCCGGATCTTCATGGGTCTGTGAGCAATTGGAATGCGATGACATGCATCAACCGTGTCAACGAGCCTGACCACCCTATCCCGTTAGTCGCCTTTCACGACAAGCATAGTCGCCTTTTACGACAAGCATGGGTTGCTGAAGACCTATTCTACCCCGGATCTTCCGGGACCAGATCAAGAACCCAGGCATCCTTCTTTTGGAGGTTTTTGTCAGAGATATCGTGGACCCGTGAAGATTCCGGGGTAGAATAGGTCTTCAGCAACCCATACTAACCAACCAACCAACGTATCCGAGCAGAAGATCTGATTTAATGAGATTTGTAGTAACTGTGACCATTTGTTTTATTTTCTGCACCTAGTCATCGACTGCGGACCGCCTACTATTCTTAACAATAGCACTACTGCATCAACCTCAACGACGTACGGATCAGTTGCCGACTACACCTGCAACATCGGCTACAACTTCTCCGGCAGTAGCGACAGAGCCTCTTGTAACGCTGATGGCTTCTGGGGTGGCCTTATGGGACTTTGTCAAAGTAAGTACTCGGGGAACGAAAATTGTCTGTCAAAAAAGTACTAATAGTTGAACATTATTTGGAATATGTATGCAACCGGGTTTGTTTTATAAACAGAAACGCCCGAAACTTGAAAACAAACAAACAATCACTTTTCAAACAACCTGAAATGAAAGAACTTATCATTGGACTTAACTGCCCTGCAAAAGAGAGTATACACTTGCCAACTGGAGATAAACAAAACATCGCAAACGTCATCGAAACGCAACAAGGCTGAAAACAGTCGCCGCAACTCTGCATACGTAAGGTCCAAAACACAACCGTGACTCCCGTACCAAATGCATCACCATCGAATTAACATCTTTTGTTTGTTTCATTTCGTACATTAAGACACAAATAGACCCGTGAAGATTCCGGGGTAGAATAGGTCTTCAGCAACCCATGCTTGCCGTCAAAGGCGACTATGTTTGTCGTAAAAGGCGACTAACGGGATCGGGTGGTCAGGCTTGCTGACTTGGTTAATGCATGTCATGGATCCCAATTGCGTGGATCGATGCTCATGATTTCGATTAATTACAGACCGCCGTCATATAGCTGTAATATTGCTGAGTGCGGCGTTAAACAACCAACAAGACACAAATAGCGTTTAGACAATCCAGTGATTAATATCATGAGCATCGATCCACGCAATTGGGATCGATGACATGCATCAACCAAGTCAGCGAGCCTGACCACCCGATCCCCTAAGTCGCCTCTTACGACAAGCATAGTCGCCTTTTACGGCAAGCATGGGTTGCTGAAGACCTATTCTACCCGGATCTTCACAGGTATGCTGATGAATGTGTACAGCTTTGATATTGCTGGTATTCACATACAATGTTGAAATCATATACTTTTTTACACATTTGATAGGCCCGAATAAATGTACATATTTGTCAACGCAGCATCACAGACAAAGCATGAATTCATATAAATATAAAACGTCAACAACAACAACAAAGAATAATCAGTCTCTATTACCTGCCCAAACAGATTCCGTTGTGGGTGTAAAAAAGACAAAATTTTGATAACTTTTATAAAATCCTTACATTTTACATATTCATTAACTATTTCTATAGATGCATTAGGATTATTTCTATATCAATGTACATTTCAAATTTTGCCTCATTTAAGGCCTGTGTGTTAACTGAGGACCTATTCTACCCCCGGATCTTCACGGGTCAAATAGCGATAAAGCAACGACGTCAAGTTTTGGGCCTAACGTTTGTTTTCAGCAAAGTAAAGTTTTTAAAACGTTAGTAAGTGTTTGGTCAAATTTAATTTTAAGTGAATACTTTCTCTATCCCGGCAGTTTATTTAAGAATCAAAGATTTCTACTAAACCTTGACGTTTTGTAAAATCAACTTGCCTGAATGTCAGGATGCTATTTTTCTGAAACTGACTTTTCTTCTCAAGTTGTTGACTGCGGCGTCCCCGGCGAAGTCGCTCACGGCAACGTGGTCTACGATGGGACTACGTACGCATCTGTAGCCGTGTACACGTGCAACGTGGGCTACAACTACAGCGGCATCGTCGAGGGTGCCACGTGTGATCACAATGGGCTGTGGCAGGGCCGTGGGATGTGTCAAAGTAAACTACAGTTTCGAGTTATCCGTCGTTTGAGACATAGTGTGGATAGTATGCTACATAATCGATCAAGATTCTGGCGAATTGTCTCAAACGATGTGTCGACTTAGTTGAGTTCGAGTTAACAGAGTTCGAGTCAACGAGGTTTAATATACTTCATTGGACTGTATCGAAAAATATCTAATGTCCCAGAAGATGATAGAAGAATATGATTATGCTTCAGAATGTTGAAAAAAAGAAATTGTCTGCTGCATAAAAAGCTATTTAAAAAAATATATTTAGGCTTATTTTTAATTTAATAATATCTGGTTATCCAGTCTCCATACAAACTCCCAGCTCCCCTGCCCCCACACCAACCCCCTTCACACCCACATCGGGGGCACGGGTGGCCCAGTCGTCTAGGGCGCCGCGATTCGCTGTGCAGAGTTGCGTCCCTTGGGCACGCCAGAAACCTATGATTGTGGGTTCGAATCCCGGTTCGCCCCGATTATGTTTCTAGGTTTGTCAGCACCATACCCGTGCTCGTGGGTTTCACCGAAGTGGTAAACGTCTTAGACCTGCATCACTCCGGGCTTTCCTCCCACACGCCACGATATAACTGGAATACTGTTAAAAGCGGCGTTGAACCCTACTCACTCACTCACTAACACCCACAGCCACAGCCACAGCCACCTGACCCTAGAATGCCGAATAGTCGCCCTTACTTGTGTTTATGGGCATGCCATTTATGAATTCTGTTTTATATTCGTTAGTACTGTACATACTATTATAAGACCTGGGATATTTCTTCGCGACAAAAGTATTACCTAAAGACTTGACCGCAGTGTTACTAGAGTTAATATTTATGACGCTTTGTAAAGTCAGACCTTTAGTCAGCGTTAGTTGCCCCTTCCGACAAGCACGGGTTGCTGAAGACATATTCTAACCCCGATCTTCTCGGGTCTGTTGACAGTTGTAGATTGTGGGACACCTCCTGATGTTGTGAACGCCAACAGCACCTACACCACGACGACATTCACAGCAAACGTCACTTATGAATGTCGCACAGACTACGTCTTCACGGGCACGACGTTAACCTCGTCATGTACGGAGACGGGGATTTGGATAGGAATGAACGGTCTTTGTGTGGAATGTGGGTATCAATTTTCCAGTTCACCCGCCCGTGCCATTTGTGTTCAAAATCTAATGAAATTGTAGTTTATAGTGTGTACAACGGGTAGTTTGTAATGACACTCAAACCGCCCATGTTGTTTTTTGCGATAGTTTTAGTTTTGTTTGTGATTTGATCTCATTGTCTATGCTCCTATATCCTGACACTGTTCACATCCTCTCTCCAGAAACCTCTGGACCTATGAAGCTGCAACGATACACATGATAACACATTAATGAGGTTCAAATCGAATTTTCAACATGGCCACCAGGAGAACCATTTTGAAAATCCTTTGGGCGCCTTTATTCAGCCATTTGGTGTTCAAAATGTGATTAAGTTTGATTCACCTATACATGTTAATAATGGGGTCAAAATATATATTTGTTCGTGGTTTTCGAAAGGTTGGCCTTGATTTGAAATTTGCACTTCCATGCTCTTTAAGTCTCTGCGACCTAACTGTTTTGGGATGGACTGAAGTGGGAAACGCACACGTGAGCAACTGAACCATAGCTGTTGCACTAAGATACTGTTTTAGAAGAATACAATTGTGTTATGATAATATATACTGAAGTGCACTCGTGTGTACACAGAATTCAAACAGTGTGTCATGGAAGGTGACAAATGTTTGATTTATGAAGATCGGAATGGTAACAAGAAGCAGTATGTCAGACAACAAGGGTTTTATATAAGGGTACACAGTATAACCGGTATATTGGTAAATTCAGCAAGGATAAGAAGCGCCTCTAACGTTATCGGGTGGTCAGGCTCGCTGACTTGGTTGATGCATGTCATCGATCCCAATTGCGTCGGTCGATGCTGATGATGTCAAACAGTGGATTGTCTGGTCCAGGCTCTATTGTTTACAGACCGCCGTCATATAGCTGGAATATTGCTGAGTGCGGCGTTAAACAATAAACAAACAAACAAACAAACAAATCATGTGCATGATGTTCATGACATGTTTTATTAAGTTTATCAGTTGAATGGGGAGGTGTGGCAGCCTGATGGTGCTGAAGGGGGTCGTTGTCGGCACAGGTACTACTGGAATGTACCCCGGGTATGTTTCTGTATACAGACAGTACCCTAGGATGAGTCTATTCTGCAGCAGGGAACAATGCGCGTAACCGGTTCTTTAGGTATTCTTCACCTGTATGCCAAACCGCGGTTAAATTCATCATGCAATACTAGCATACAGTTGTATGAGATGCATTCCTGCGTATCACACACAGTGATGTTCGTACATTAGCAGTTGTAGCAAAAGTGAAGATCCGAGTAAGACCCACTTTTGTCTTTAAGAGGCGACTGACGGGATCGGATGGTGGTCAGCTACATGTTAAGGTATCCCAAATGCGTGGATCGATGTCAATCACTGGAACAACAACAACAGTAGTAGTAGTAGTAGTAGTAGTAGTAGTAGTAGTAGTAGTAGTAGTAGACTCGGCAGTAGACTCCAGCTACATGACGGCGGTCTGTAAACAATAGAGCCTGGACCAGACAATCCAGTGATTTAAGATCATGAGCTTCGATCCACGCAACTGAAAATCAGTGTAATGAACGAAGTCACCCAAACTAACCACCTGCCCATTTTGTCTCCTCTTACCCCAAGCGTAGGTTACGGGGGACCTCCATTCTTACCCGGGACCCACGCGAATTCTTACATTAAAGAAAAAGAGAAAATATTTTATGACTCGCTGTTTACGTGATATTAGGGCAGATGTTGCTCTTCTCAGCTTATTCAACTTACGATTGTGTTTTTCAGACTTTGTAAATATTGCGGCCAACAAGACAGCGACACAGTTCAGTACCTACGGATCGTCAACAGCCGACAGGGCTCTCTCTGGCCACTGCGCTGATGGAAACCATGTGAATCAGCCATGGTGGAAAGTGGATTTTGGCAGAGACTTCGTGATTGACCATATGAGAGCATCGCTGAGATCAGATTGTTGTTGTAATTCCTCTTAAATTTCTACGTTTTTCACACCGTTGTTTATGGGAGCAATATCCCAGCTATTTCATCGCCTTGACACTGGTGTTTGTATTTGGTACATTTTAGAATATAAGCTAACTTTCAGATACATGCCTTTTAGCATTTTTAGGGGTGAAAATGTAACCCATTGTCATAAGATCCTGGCATACCTAAGGGACGCAACTCTGCACAGCTAGACACGGCTAGTCGATATTGATAAATATATAAATCTACCATGATACACACAAGAACAATTAAGTCCGTGTACCAAAGAAACATATCACTATTTTTCAGCATCCCGAATGTCAACTTTGACCCATGTCCTTGAATCAGCCAATGGAATGTCAAGTACAACGTGCCCGAAGACTTCCGGTTCAATCACTGCGGGCAGCGTACTTCGGTACAACTGTGTAGGGACTGGCAGTTTCCGTTATTTGACGTTCAGACTGACGGTGTATAGTGCTATGACTCTATGTGACGTCAGAGTGTATATCATCAACCCGCTTCTCTGAGAATGTTGACACACACCCCAGTGCATGTACAAGGTTGAACGTTCATCATATTCACATGATTTACTCTGGTGTCATCTATTTTCGCGTTACGAATTGTATATGCCGTCGCCAGATATCTTTTGGAAAATACTTTCTCATCTGAAGCCTTCTTTAAAAATAAAAATGATCAGCTAGGCAGACTTTGTTAACTGTTCGTATCCCAAAGGCAGATTATCACGATAAGATCAGATCTTTTACTCCAATACATTACCTACCTGCTTAAAGATCTAGTGCCACATCAATATGAGGCCGCAAAGGTGAACTTTGTAATCAGGCAATTAGCGTCGAAGCTTCTATATTCTTCGTACTAGTGAGCAATCTCGGATTCCTTGGGTCTGCTTCTTTACCATAACGGGATCTTTCAAAGGGCACTCGTATTGCTTCAATAATGAAGACATTTGCATGTTGGTTGGTTGGTTTGTTGTTAAACGCGCCACTCAGCAATATTACAGCTAAATGACGGCGGTCTCTAAATAATCGAGTCTGGACCAGACAACCCCCCCTGATTAATATCATGAGCATCGATCCACACAATTGGGATCCATGACATGCATCAACCAAGTCAGCGAGCCTGACCACCCGATCCCGTTAGTCGCCTCTTACAACAAGCATAGTCGCCTTTTACTGCAACATGGGTTGCTGAAGACCTATTCTACCCCGGGTCTTCACGGCGACTGACGGGATCGGGTGGTCAGACTTGGTTTATGTATGTCATCGTATCCAGTGATTGGCATCATGAGCATCGATCCACGCAATTAGGATACGATGACATGCATCAACCACTTTTTTTTAAAATCCGAAAAAAAATGTTTCACTAATTGCGTAACATACTTTATCAAATTTTGTAATAGTAGTACTTATAGCCTTTAAGTTAATATATGATGTAGATCGAGTCGTTTGCTTCATAAACATCAAGCTTACCTGATTGTTTGTTTTATCATGGTAGGATTATTATATTTATCACATAGGGACATATATTTCCAGCGGCGGGGAAAAGTGAGGTGAGATATATTTCTTTTTATTATTTCACTTCAGAAAGAAAATACAGGAGAGATGAGAAACACAGAAAAAAAGGACACAGCCTTAGTGTTGGTTTACCGAAATGCGAGCTCTGAAGATAGGGAGGGTGGCAACTAATCGGAGATGCAGAAACAGTATTTTCTAGGGGGGGGGGGGGTCTGTAGCCCAGAGCAGAGGCATACAGAATCGCTGATATTAAAAAATGGGGGAGACGGTAACTTGCAATACAAGAGAAAAGGCAATGTTGGGCTGTCCATATTTTTTATGTGATTCCTATCCCCCGACCGCCCAGAATTTTCATTACGTCGTGAAAAATCAAAAGGTTTTCTTATTTGAACCTCCCCGCCTCTGTGGACATTTATGCCCAAATGTGATTAAAAAATACTCCCACCATTGCACACTCATATAAAACTCTGGTCAGATGATCTTTCAATACTTATTAAAACTTCGTATTGTAGCACGGACCTATAAATACAAGTCCGGGATTGTAGCAAAGTGACTCGATCTACGACATAAATTCAGTTCAAGACGATTACCAAGTGTTCTGACTTTCAGTTCGTGAAAAACAGTTGTTGTTTTTATTTACTTATTTTTTTCCATTTATTTCGACCGCCCGCTCCCTTGCTGGTTGATGTTGGAGATGAGAAACACATAAACAAATATGGATGCCCTCATCATGCAATAAGATGGGAGATGAACTGAACGAAGCGTTTGTAATATATCCGTCTTAGCACTCGACCAGAGGAGTGAGTGAGTGACTTGGGTTTAACGCCGCTTTTAACATTATTCCAGTTATTCCAGCTTAATGTGGGAGGAAAGCCCGAAGTCGTCTAAAGCAAGGCAATTCGCTGTGCAGGGTTGCGTCCCTTGGGCACGCCAGAAACCTATGATTGTGAGTTCGAATCCCGCTTCGTCCCGATTATGTTATGTTTCTAGGTTTGTCAGCACCATACCCGTGCTCGTGGGTTTCAGCATCACTTCGGGCTTTCCTCCCACATTAAGCTGTCACGCCGCGATATAACTGGAATACTGTTAAAAGCGGCGTTAAACCCAACTCATTCACTCACTCACTCACTCGTGGCGGGGGATAGTAATCTGAGCATGGTACATAATTATATGTTTGATCAAGGATTAACAGTTACATGTTAATACATAAAAGAGATTAACATAAGTTGGACATCCTCATAGATAACATCCATGTGAAATTAGGGGAAAGGCCATTTAGGCAAGAAGGTTGGTTGTTTGTTTGTTTGTTGTTTAACGCCGCACTCAGCAATATTCCAGCTATATGACGGCGGTCTGTAAATAATCGAGTCTGGACCAGACAATCCAGTGATTGACATCATGAGCATTGATCCACGCAATTGGGATACGATGACATGCATCAACCAAGTCAGCGAGCCTGACCACCCGATCCCCTTAGTCGCCTTTTACGACAAGCATAGTCGCCTTTTACGGCAAGCATGGGTTGCTGAAGGCCTATTCTACCCTGGATCTTCACAGGTCGAAAAGGGGCTATAGATCGCCAGCATCTCAAGGTAAATCACCATGCTAGGTCCATGGGGACATACATAACTTTTGCTACCTGCATGGACCCTTCAGCTGTTGGCGATTATTGACAAATTTAAATGTTAAATTGACAAGTTAAATGAACATATATACTACGAATAAAAACGTGGCAGAAATAAACATACTTTGAAAGACGTGGTCTTACATACCCTCTCAGGGGGACAATAATTTTACACTACTTTAGCCCCCTTCAAGGATATAGCCCCTTACAATCTAAGTTACTGATTTATTCAACCAATTATAAAAATAAATTTATTTTATTACAAAACATAACAATCAAAATATATGGATCAATTGAATTTCCTTTAAAAAAAGAAAAAGAAGAAGAATTAAACGAGAACTTACCTGATTAAAAAGATCCTTGATGCCTGAAACTTTGAAATAGTTATCCCATGTGATGGAAACATCAAAGCAGTCAAGCAGGACATGCTTGACCGTCATCGCAAGGGATACAAAATGGAAGATCCTCACCTTTGAATAAAATCACTGGATTGTCTGGTCCAGACTTGATTATTTACGGACCGCTGTCACATAGCTGGAATATTGCTGAGTGCGGCGTAAAACAACAAACCAACCAACCAACTGTAGGCCTTTTTCACATTGTACTGTTTCATTTAGTGATCTTATTATGGTTGTATGCTAGTTTTAAATATTAATCTTTGATATTCTAGTAATTTTACTGTTCAACGATGACATGTTTTATTTAGTTTAAATATATGTGTAAATAATGTATAACTTCTCGTCACCATATGGCTGAAATATTGCCGATGTGACGTAAAGCATAAATTCACTCTCTCAACTTCCTCAAATCCATAGAAGCCCACTTGTTGAAGTAGATCTTGCTGATGAGGAACATGCAACTTCTTCAGCAGAGTCAAGAGTTATACATCTACAAACATTGATAAACAGTTTTTGGAGGCATTTGTTACATTGTGTATGACAAATACACAAAACTGCTTTCATCAATTTCTGTTGCTGTCTTCACATGTGGACACATATGTACATTTATCATATAATGGGTAGGTTTCTCGGCAGGATAAAGCCAACGGATAAAAACGATATCCGTTGGGGTCATATGCGGATAGAGATGCAAATACCAAAGGTCAAGTAGGACTACTTTCACTGTTTATAAACAAACATGGCGTCGCCCTTGTCATTCGGCGACCGAGTCAGAATTAACCATCGTGAATCTGGATAAACTACAGGGATAATTGCTATCATTATCAAACGAACAGTCTAATATACTGAAAATCAGTGTCTAACCGTGACGTAGCTAAGGCATTTTATAAGTTTTGGCAACTTTCGAGATATAAATTTCGAAACAATTTTGCGAGGGCACGAGGCCTAGCCAAGCGGGATCAGTAGTCATATCTGTGCTTGTAGACCTCTGTGGCTTGAAACCTTCTCCACAAATCAAAATGGTTGGATTCGGCCGAAATATGTTTGAACTGTTACCTTGTTTCGATTTGTCGCTGTGTGTACATCTGACTACACTTTTTAACGTTATGAAAGGACAGACCGACTGTCAACAACGTCTGACCGTGGCCGTGACTCATAGACTAGGGTTAGAGTAGCTTCCCTTTGACAAAGGGCAGTTACTCTAGCGGACAGACCGATGGATTGCCACGAAAGGCAATTAAAAACAACTGTTGTTTTGCGTATAAGTTGCTTCGCCACTGTATATGAAACAGATTTCAGTTGGAACTATATTGGCTACTGTCACCGTCCTACTGACACATCACTTACCCTGTGACGTAATAAATATTAATGCGCGCATTCCAGGAAAACTCGCAATGTTTCGGTAATGTTTGTGAGAGAGGGAAAGCGATTTTAAAGCACAGAATTAAAGAATGACATTATATGATAAAGAGGTTATCACGCTTGTGTGTTTGGGGATGGTAAATATCCTGTATTAGGAATAAACACTATGTATTTAGCTCGCCAAGGCTCGCTAAATACAATGTTTATTCCTAATGCAGGATATTTACCATCCCCAAACACACTCGCGTGATAACCTCTATTTATTTTCTTTTGTACATTGTATTTGATGGCTTCCGGTGATGACAAACCTTCTTCATTCCTTGTGTCATCACAAATTGGTATTGAAATACCCTCTTTCTTTTTTGGATAAAAGCTGCTTTGAACAGGATTTCAGTATTTGGTAGCCTGTTGGGTTCATGTGAGGGGAAGTGATGCAGGTCTCAGACAAAGAAGACACAATTTATGGATAACAACTTCTTTAATAATGTAAAAAGCGACATTTCAGTATAGATATTAATACCGTTGTCAAGCAAGAATAATGGTATAAGTAGGATCTATACCGAAATGTTGCTTTTTACAGTATTAGTGAAGTTGTTATCCATAAATTGTGTCTACTTTGTCATTCGTCAACTTCTAAGTAAATGCCTATCAAACAGGTTTTAGACATTTCTAGTTTTGTCACAAAAATGAGCACAGACATGCTGACAAATCTAGAATATAAACTGGGATTCGAACCATGAGCATAGGTTTCTGGCACCTCTGAGACACAACTCTGCATGACCAACTGCAGCACCTTGAGTCTGCTGGACCCATGCCCCCTAACCAGTAATGTTTGCAAGGACACTATGCAGTCTATTCAGGTGAGGTGAGGTGAAATTGGGTTTAACGCCTCGTCCAAGATTATTGCACTTATATAGCGACGTGCATGCACGTGTGTGTACGTGTGTGTATGTGTGTGGCTGGTTGTACCAGTCCGGACTGGCGCCGATTTATAGTGCTAGCCCACTGAGTTACCATGCCGCAGTTTAACATGAATACCCCACTCAGACACAGTATACTGACTCCAAGCCGACCAGTCCTTGTTTTAGCCCCTTAATGCCGAGCGCCAGACAGGGTAACAACAAGTCCCATCTATTAACGGCCTGGGATCGAACCCCGAACCTTCCGCTCTCCGGGCGGACGCTCTACCACTAGACCACGGAGGCGGTCTCCAATCTATTCAGAGATACATATCATAGTTGTTTGAGACATATAACTCACATACAAGGTGCTTGTGGACTACCACATGAGGTAGTGAGTTTGATGTAATGCTTCTTTGAACAGATGGCTGTGAAACTCAAAGCATTCATTGGATACAGTGTCAGAATCACGGATTCCAATAATTTCACTTTCGATCTTCGTTTTTAAATGCCAATTGTTTCTTTAGTCCCAGGAACAGCCAACAACTGTATCATATGATATCATCAACAACTTTATTACAGTAAACACAACATACAGGAAATGGTGTGTCTTAATTAACAGTATCCAAAAGGTAAACAAACACATAGATGCTTATGAAAATATATCAAGAATGCACAATATTCATTCAAGCAAGACAATTTATCAATAGCCTTGGTAACTAATTAGTCACTTTGATCTGTCAGTCTTGTCCATAACTTTACAATTACAATTTACACAGCATATTTGAATGAGTGAGTGAGTGAGTATGGTTTTACGTCACTTTTAGCAGTATTACGGTAATAACCGCCTGCAGTTTTAAACTGAAGTCACAGTCAAGTCAGTTACCATAACAACAGTGTCTTGTTTCAAATAATTTGGTTCTAGCAAAATCAATCCAATAACAAGACACATTTTCGAAGGTACAGTACAATAAATACAAATCAATACTGCAAGTAAAGTCACATGCAAAACATTAAACATGATGAAATATTTAGAGTTATCTCCCATGCGTGTGCGAAACAATTCCAGAATCATTTTTTGTTCATACCTGTGGTCGAGAAATGACACGGACAGAAGTGAGACAATTTTGTAACAAGGTCAAGAGGAGGATTGTAAGAGAGAGAATATCTGACCCAAGGGTATGACACTAGTCAATAAAGTTGATTATCAAAGAGTGTTCATACATGCATATTTGATATCTATTTGTCATCCAAAATCATTCTTCAAACATTTTCAGTTTCTAACCAGTAATAACCAGTGTCTTGAGTGTAACAAGTACAGCTAACCAGCTTCAGTAGCAGAGACATTAGTGATGTCATTTGATTGTGATGTCATGGTGACTGATGATGTCAGAATGGTATGCAAATTCATTGTGATAGTTACTTTTGTAAATACTGTGTGAGTGAGTATGGTTTTACGCCGCTTTTAGCAATATTCCAACAATAGCACGGCAGTGGGACACTAGAAATGGGCTTCACATTTTGTACCCATGTAAGGAATCGAAACTGGGTCCTCGGCGTGATGAGCGAACACTTTAACCACTGGACAGTTACAATTATTCCAAATTCTACCATGACATTGAAGAATGCTTGATTTATACATTTGAAAGCTCATGCCACCAAATTGAAATAAGAGGTATCTACTCCACATTGGGACTACATCAAATTTCAAAACACAGGTTTATCTCCTAATTAACCACTTCATCAAAATCCAAAATCAGTGGAATGTTTTATTAATATAGTTATCAAATATGAACACACTCAAGTCTGGAGTTCCTCTGAAATAAGACCAATTGTCCAATTGGGCAACAGATGGCAGATTACATGTACAACCTCCATTCTTGATCTTGTTGAACCATGAGGTGGAGATGAGTATCATTGCAAATGTGTCTCCTTGACACTTCATCCCCACGTATGAAACCTAATTTAATAAAAATAACCCTGATACAAGACAAAGATGAAGTTGCTGAATGGAAAAGTGAGTGAGTGAGTGAGTTGGGTTTAGCGCCGCTTTTAACAGTATTCAAGTCATATTGCGGCATGTCAGCTTAAAGTGGGAGGAAAGCCTGAAGTGATGCAGGTCTCAGACATTTACCACTTCAGTGAAACCCACGTGCAAGGGTATGGTGCTGACAAACCTAGAAACATAATCGGGGTGAACCGGGATTCGAACCCACAATCATAATCATAATGTAGGTTTTGTTACATTGTGTTGACACTTTGAAAGCCCATAAGACTTCTTGTTGTTAAAGGGTGGTTGGGTAGCCTTGTGGTTAAAGCGTTCACTCCTCACGCTGAAGGTCTGGGTTTAATTCCCCACATTTTAAACTGGACTTTTAAAGTCAGTTAACTCTCTTGCCCCTGGAAGATGGGTGTAGCTCGGATCAAGACGAATGGTGAAGTATACGATTAAGGATAATTTTATTTCTGTATTGTGTATCAATACCATCGATGGCATTGATGTCAAATATTTATATTTCAACTTGTCATCACGCCATGGTAACTTACGTTACATTGACAGTTTCCATCTTTCGTCGAGTCATCACAATCCTGCACATTGTCAGTGACTGTGTTCATTACAAATAGCAATATTACATATATATATATGACATATCTCGTACATGATGAGTCTGCATCTGGCAGCCCAAGGTTGACAACAGGAGCAGCGATCAATGCAATTTGGGAACGTCACCCATCAGGCATGTCGTTGTACCCATATCATTGCATTGCTTCTTACAAATATTTCATTCCATGAACTCTCTCCAGGATCCTTACAGACAGAATACCAGGGTACTGTTGTACAAGACAACCTTAGTGCTACGACTGTGGTAAGTGTATGTTAAGGTATGGAAGTTACGATCACCTTAGCGCTAAGATCGCTTTGTACAACCTCACCCTGGATAGCAAGGACGCCATTACTAATCATGTTAATCTCAACATGTAAGTTGGGCTTAAGGCCGGCCGGAACCATATTCCAGTTATATCACGGCATGTCAGCTTAATGTGGGAGGAAAGCCCAAAGTAATGCAACTCTTAGACATGTTTACCACTTCAGTGAAACCAACGAGCATGGGTATGGTGCTGACAAACCTAGAAACATAATCATGGTGAACCAGGATTCGAACGCACGATCATAGGTTTCTGCCATGACCAAGGACGCAACTCAGTACAGTGATGACCACCCATGGCCTAAACCTAACCTGAAGATTGAAGCTTATATTATTGAGAAACGCAAAGACTGACCATCTCACACAGTAAACCTGAAGCAGTTGGAGGATGATGGGCCATTCACTAAAAAAGTAGATGCGAGTTGCTCTTGTATAAAACTAATCAGCTTTTCCCTCCTTATCGACATTAAAATATTTCTCTCACAAAACTTTTCCAAAGTTCTTTGTCAAAGTCCTCAATTTACCAGATCTGTCCAAATTCCGCCACTTATCCTTCAGATCTATCCCCGACCTGAACGTCTTTAGTTTGGCCTTGACTGTTGCCCAGTTTCCCACACCGAACTTTTGCACTGCCTTAAAGAACTCCTCCTCTTCCTTTGGGGTCCAGAATGTCCTGCTGGCGGTAAAACCAGCATACTTACCCTTCACCTTGGGCTGCTTAGGCTGCAAGCTCCGCCGCACTTTGGGGCGACCTTCCAGACGAAGTTGTTTTCTGGATGACACTATGACATATAGGAAAGACAGTTTTCATTTCTCTATGAGCATGATGAGCAGGTTATCTAATTTTAAGATCCTGATAAGAAACGGGTTGGTTCAGAAAAACAATGACGTGAAAAACTTTAAATTCGTAAATACGAAATTTCCTCAGTCTCTAAAGTCTTTAAATTCCACAAGGTACTTCCAGTCAGAAAGCATTCAAGACATTGACCTTAAATAATAAGTGCATTTATAATGCGCCAGATTCCATTCACCAAGTGGATGCTCATAGCGCTACACTATTATTACCCCGGTCAATGGATCAGTGAGCTCTCGATTTCATTCTCAGCTCCTTGGGGAGTATACAACCCAACTGCCTGTGAGGCGCTAGAAGGTTAACAGCCACATTACCATCACATCCTACCGGGTACCCATTCACTGCTGGGTGAACAGAGGCACATTTCAAACAAAGTCACTTGCCTAAGGAGACACCACATGTGGTACATGTGCTTCAGTGTGGGGCAGGACCGAAGCCCTAGAAACTCTCAGGAGCCAAGCTACTGAACGTGGTCACCCATCCAACTACTCTCCGAGACCGACGTTGCTTAACTTCACCTGATTTGGGATCTCTGCCCTGTGCACAGGACCACGTGCCACCACGTCAATACCTTCATACAAAAGACTTCCAAAGATCCAGCAATTAATCAAGTTTCAGGATCATACAAATGCAACAGAAACTGGCAGTGAATGACACCATGTTTCACAATAACCTCAAAGATGCCCTTGACCTTTGACACACATGGCACCAACATTTCGTGTTGGAATATTTGCAAAAACATTTGTTGCAGGGCCCCATCCTAGAGAAAGTACATACCAAAGTCTAATAAGAAATGAATCAATACCTTTTGAGAAAAAGCAACAACTCTTTTTCTATCTCATGAATTTGACCTTTGATCTTTACATGACAAGTGCCAAAAGAATTCCCCAAGGCCATTTGGAATGATAATCTCTAATGTCAATAGAAATATCAGCAGCAGCGACGGCCATATTCCAACCAAAACTGAAAGCAGTCTTGTTTCTTCCAATGACTATTTGTCATAAGAGCAACAGCAACATGTATACATGACCCTACCTTCATCTTCAGAATCTTCCTCATCTGTGACATCCACACTTTCTGCATCGTCTGAGCTGGGCAGGTCAAAGACGTGGCGGTCCTTTCTGTGCACATTCTTCTTGTAACGGAACTCCCGGATGTCCTTCAGTGGACTTGTGTGTGGGGAAGATCCATGCCGTAATCGGTTGGCCCCGTCACTGTTTCGGGATCGGTCTCTGTTGCTCGTTCGTGATCGTGGAGTTCCCTCTCCAGATTGCCCGGACTCAGAGGATTTCCCACTCCCTTTCCTCTTGCTGCTGAGAAAATCATTTTCCTTTTTACCAAGCTGATACACATCTGTTACACCCATCTGATACACAACTTAATCCCTCAACCTATCACTGCAACAGCAAAGAACATAGGGCTGCCTCTGTGGTCTAGTGGTAGAGTGTCCGCCCGAAGAGCAGAAGGTCCGGGGTTCAATCTTTGGCCGCGTCATACAAAAAGACGTTAAAAGATGGTACTTGATTGTTACCCTGTCTGGCGCTCGGCATTAAGGGGCTAAAACAAGGACTGGTCGGCTTGGAGTCAGTATACGGTGTCTGAGTGGGGTATTCATGTTAAACTGCGGCATGGTAACTCAGTGGGCTAGCACTATGAAATCAGCATGAGTCCGGACTAGTACAAACAGACACAACACACAGACACACACACATAAGAATAATCTTGGACACGACGTTAAATCCCATGTCACCTCACCTCACACAGAATATAGTGCCACCTCACTGAACCTCATCTAGAGATGTAGGCAACAGCTAACACTACCAAAAAAAGAGAGCGACTTTACAAAAGTTGGTGTCAGCAATGCTATTCAAATATTGTGTGTGTAAATACTGGGACACTAAAACTAAAGATTTGAACAACAGGCCCAAATGACATCATCTAGTGTAAAAAAACATACATTCCGAAGTTCAGCAATGTGTGATCCCTCACTGTGGAAATTTGAGAGGAGGAATTGTTTGCAGAGCCAAATATGCATTTTGAGAGAAAACAAGAGCATATAAAAACACAAAGGTCGAAACAATGTCTTATTATCGCGAAAAAAACATTTTTGTCCCACCACTAAACATATACCAAATTTCATAACATTTTGAACAAAAATGGCTGAATAAATACAAACTGAAAACATGATAAAAAACCTTATATTTCAATTTTCATTCATTTAACAAAATTGAAACATTTACAAGTAACTGTAGTTCGTCGTCCTCATCCTTTTTCCCTACCTGTCATTTGACTTTGGAGATGAGGAAACAGCTTGCACATCCCGCACGGTCTTCCTGTAGAACATGAGACACTATATGTACTACAACAGGCAGTAGGGGCAATCCAGCTTACAACAGGCAGTAGGTGCAACATCCAGCTTACAACAGGCAGTAGGTGCAACATCCAGCTTACAACAGGCAGTAGGTGCAACATCCAGCTTACATCTTATGTAGGTTCAACATCCAAGCTTACATCTTATGTAGGTTCAACATCCTAGCTTACATCTTATGTAGGTTCAACATCATAGCTTACATCTTATGTAGGGTCAACATCCTAGCTTACATCTTATGTAGGTTCAACATCCTAGCTTACATCTTATGTAGGTTCAACATCCTAGCTTACATCTTATGTAGGGTCAACATCCTAGCTTACATCTTATGTAGGTTCAACATCCAGCTTACATCTTATGTAGGGTCAACATCCTAGCTTACATCTTATGTTGGTTCAACATCCTAGCTTACATCTTATGTAGGTTCAACATCCAGCTTACATCTTATGTAGGTTCAACATCCTAGCTTACTTCTTATGTAGGTTCAACATCCAGCTTACATCTTATGTAGGTTCAACATCCAGCTTACATCTTATGTAGGTTCAACATCCAAGCTTACATCTTATGTAGGTTCAACATCCAAGCTTACATCTTATGTAGGTTCAACATCTTAGCTTACATCTTATGTAGGGTCAACATCTTAGCTTACATCTTATGTAGGTTCAACATCCAGCTTACATCTTATGTAGGTTCAACATCCAAGCTTACATCTTATGTAGGTTCAACATCCAGCTTACATCTTATGTAGGTTCAACATCCTAGCTTACATCTTATGTAGGTTCAACATCCAGCTTACATCTTATGTAGGTTCAACATCCTAGCTTACATCTTATGTAGGTTCAACATCCTAGCTTACATCTTATGTAGGTTCAACATCCAAGCTTACATCTTATGTAGGTTCAACATCCTAGCTTACATCTTATGTAGGGTCAACATCCAGCTTACATCTTATGTAGGTTCAACATCCTAGCTTACATCTTATGTAGGTTCAACATCCAGCTTACATCTTATGTAGGTGCAACATCCTAGCTTACATCTTACGTAGGTTCAACATCCTAGCTTACATCTTATGTAGGTTCAACATCCAGCTTACATCTTATGTAGGTTCAACATCCTAGCTTACATCTTACGTAGGTTCAACATCCTAGCTTACATCTTATGTAGGTTCAACATCCAGCTTACATCTTATGTAGGTTCAACATCCTAGCTTACATCTTATGTAGGTTCAACATCCAGCTTACATCTTACGTAGGTTCAACATCCAAGCTTACATCTTATGTAGGTTCAACATCCAGCTTACATCTTATGTAGGTTCAACATCCAAGCTTACATCTTATGTAGGTTCAACATCCCAGCTTACATCTTATGTAGGTTCAACATCCAGCTTACATCTTATGTAGGTTCAACATCCAGCTTACATCTTATGTAGGTTCAACATCCAAGCTTACATCTTATGTAGGTTCAACATCCTAGCTTACATCTTATGTAGGTTCAACATCCAGCTTACATCTTATGTAGGTTCAACATCCTAGCTTACATCTTATGTAGGTTCAACATCCAGCTTACATCTTATGTAGGTTCAACATCCAAGCTTACATCTTATGTAGGTTCAACATCCTAGCTTACATCTTATGTAGCTTCAACATCCAGCTTACATCTTATGTTGGTTTAACATCCTAGCTTACATCTAATGTTGGTTCAACATCCTAGCTTACATCTTATGTAGGTTCAACATCCTAGCTTACATCTTATGTAGGTTCAACATCCTAGCTTACATCTTATGTAGGTTCAACATCCAGCTTACATCTTATGTTGGTTTAACATCTTAGCTTACATCTTATGTAGGTTCAACATCCAGCTTACATCTTATGTAGGTTCAACATCCTAGCTTACATCTTATGTAGGTTCAACATCCTAGCTTACATCTTATGTAGGTTCAACATCCAGCTTACATCTTATGTAGGTTCAACATCCTAGCTTACATCTTATGTAGGTTCAACATCCAAGCTTACATCTTATGTAGGTTCAACATCCTAGCTTACATCTTATGTAGGTTTAACATCCTATTTACATCTTACATCGGTTCAATATCCAACCTTTGTATAATATATTTAAAGATTTGTTTAAAACGCCTTTATTTTGCTCTTTGACATGTTCGATGTGGACCCGTTGTCCAAATGTGTGTCCGAGAATGTTATTTTCAATAACATCGCGGGGACATAGTGAATAATTTTTTAATTTATCGATAAAAAATTATTAATTGAAATGGATTACGTATTTCAGACATTGTGAAATGTGATAGATTTAATAAATGAATGATATTACAGGTAGGTCCATAAAAATATATTCTATTTTGACGTGACTACGGCTTGGCCGGTCAACCCGCTTAGGGTGTCTGGGGACTCGATGCTTCTTGGCCGAAAACCAGCCTATGGTGTTGAAAGAGTTAACCGCTGATCATCTATAACGCTAATCAATTATTTGGACCCCGAAGGTAGCGTTGTAACGAGGGATCACTGTATCTTCTTTCTGACAAATGGAAAGGTCTCAGTTTACTAATTGTAATGGCTGTTTCATTGCGTCAACACTGACGCAGTAGAAAATATTTTTAGCTTATTTTCAATTATTTATGCGTCAAATACGCAGGTTTTCTGCGTCAGGGCGAACCCTGCTTACATCTTATGTAGGGTCAACATCCTAGCTTACATCTTATGTAGGGTCAACATCCTAGCTTACATCTTATGTTGGTTCAACATCTTAGCTTACATCTTATGTTGGTTCAACATCCTAGCTTACATCTTATGTTGGTTCAACATCCTAGCTTACATCTTATGTTGGTTCAACATCCTTGCTTACATCTTACGTAGGTTCAACATCCAACCTTACATCTTATGTAGGTTCATCATCCTAGCTTACATCTTATCTAGGTTCAACATCCTAGCTTACATCTTATGTAGGGTCAACATCCAACCTGACATCTTATGTAGGTTCAACATCCAAGCCCACATCTTATGTAGGTTCAATAACTTAGCATACATCTTATTTAGATTCAACATCCTAGCTCACATCTCATGTAGGTTCAACATCCTAGCTTACATCTTATGTAGGGTCAACATCCAAGCTTACATCTTATGTAGGGTCAACATCTTAGCTTACATCTTATGTAGGTTCAACATCTTAGCTTACATCTTATGTAGGGTCAACATCCTAGCTTACATCTTATGTAGGTTCAACATCCTAGCTTACATCTTATGTAGGGTCAACATCCAAGCTTACATCTTATGTATGGTCAACATCCTAGCTTACATCTTATGTACGGTCAACATCCTAGATTACGTCTTATGCAGGATCAACATCCTAGCTTACATCTTATGTAGGTTCAACATCCTAGCTTACATCTTATGTAGGTTCAACATCTTAGCTTACATCTTATGTAGGGTCAACATCATAGCTTACATCTTATGTAGGGTCAACATCTTAGCTTACATCTTATGAAGGTTCAACATCCCAGCTTACATCTTACGTAGGTTCAACATCCAAGCTTACATCTTATGTAGGTTCAACATCCTAGCTCACTCCTCATGTAGGTTCAACATCCTAGCTTACATCTTATGTAGGGTCAACATCCTAGCTTACATCTTATGTAGGTTCAACATCCTAGCTTACATCTTATGTTGGTTCAACATCCTAGTTTACTTCTTATGTTGGTTCAACATCTTAGCTTACATCTTACATAGGTTCAACATCCAAGCTTACATCTTATGTAGGTTCAACATCCTAGCTTACATCTTATGTAGGTTCAACATCCTAGCTTACATCTTATGTAGGTTCAACATCATAGCTTACATCTTACGTAGGTTCAACATCCTAGCTTACATCTTATGTAGGGTCAACATCCTAGCTTACATCATATGTAGGTGCAACATTCCAGCTTACATCTCATGTACGGTCAATATCCTAGCTTACATCTTTTGTTGGTTCAACATCCAAGCTTACATCTTACATAGGTTCAATATCCTAGCTTACATCTTTTGTTGGTTCAACATCCAAGCTTACATCTTATGTAGGTTCAACATCCCAGCTTATACCTTATGTAGGGTCAACATCTTAGCTTACATCTTATGTAGGTTCAACATCCAACCTTACATCTTATGTAGGTTCAACATCCTAGCTTACATCTTATGTAGGTTCAACATCCAACCTTACATCTTATGTAGGTTCAACATCCCAGCTTACATCTTATGTTGGTTCAACATCCTAGCTTACTTCTTATGTTGGTTCAACATCTTAGCTTACATCTTACATAGGTTCAACATCCAAGCTTACATCTTATGTAGGTTCAACATCCTAGCTTACATCTTATGTAGGTTCAACATCCTAGCTTACATCTTACGTAGGTTCAACATCCTAGCTTACATCTTACGTAGGTTCAGCATCCTAGCTTACATCTTATGTAGGGTCAACATCCTAGCTTACATCATATGTAGGTGCAACATTCCAGCTTACATCTCATGTACGGTCAATATCCTAGCTTACATCTTTTGTTGGTTCAACATCCAAGTTTACATCTTACATAGGTTCAATATCCTAGCTTACATCTTTTGTTGGTTCAACATCCAAGCTTACATCTTACATAGGTTCAACATCCTAGCTTACATCTTTTGTTGGTTCAACATCCAAGCTTACATCTTATGTAGGTTCAACATCCTAGCTTACATCTTATGTAGGTTCAACATCTTAGCTTACATCTTATGTAGGTTCAACATCCTTGCTTACATCTTACGTAGGTTCAACATCCTAGCTTACATCTTATGTAGGTTCAACATCCAGCTTACATCATATGTAGGTGCAACATTCCAGCTTACATCTCATGTACGGTCAATATCCTAGCTTACATCTTTTGTTGGTTCAACATCCAAGTTTACATCTTACATAGGTTCAATATCCTAGCTTACATCTTTTGTTGGTTCAACATCCAAGCTTACATCTTACATAGGTTCAATATCCTAGCTTACATCTTTTGTTGGTTCAACATCCAAGCTTACATCTTACGTAGGTTCAACATCCTAGCTTACATCTTTTGTTGGTTCAACATCCAAGCTTACATCTTATGTAGGTTCAACATCTTAGCTTACATCTTATGTAGGGTCCTGTAATTGGATGTCCTCAGATCTTGGATTAGTGATAGCCAGAACTAAAGTCTGATTTTAATGACACTGTATCATTATCATATCATCATCCATCAACTGACCTTAGGGACTCTGTTGTCTTTGCAAGTCGTTTTCTTGCTTTTTGTGTTGAAAGTAATAGTTTTTTTGTATCTGAAGGGCTGAAAAGAAAGAAAACCATTAACGATGAAATACTTGTTCTGTACACGTCAACAAAACTTTAAACAACAAGCCCAGTCGGTTTACTCAAAAGAAAATGCAAGATGTGAAGTTCTAAATGAAGTAGTACATGCAAATTGTGTGTGTTTGTTGTTTAAAGCCGCACTCAGCAATATTTCAGCTGTATGACAATGGCCTGTAAATAATCAAGTCTGGACCAGACAATCCAGTGACCAGGTGACTGATATCAGGTTCCAGTATCCCACGTCATCAGGGTACAATGAAATGCAACCAACAAAAACATGGCGTCTGACAACCTGATCCATTTAGTTTTGCTTGCTCACCATGCATCTCCCCGAGGCAAGGGTGTCAATGGACTATAAAAGTCCAGTTTCTGCCCTTGATGAACTAGGCTGGAATTTCCAGGCTCGATCATAGCACCACCAGTGGCTATTACGAGTTATGTCCCTTCTATGCCCCTTATATTGACCAATCAGATTCCACCACTCATATCACTTGCAATTGCTTCAACCAAAATGGCAGTGCCCAGTCAAAACGATCTGATCAATAATCAAGATCTATATTGTAATTAAATGGTCCTTACCTCGTGAAGTGCATCAAATCACTTGAGCACCTAAATAAAAACATGAAATTTTGCAAAATATCAGTCGGTGCCCAGTTGACTGAAATCTGCATGTTGAAATCCATGTTGTCCATGAACCCATGTCTAGCTCGTTGGATGGACTATGCATAGACTCGTTAGTCCAGTCAAAATGTAACTCCGGAATACTTGCCTATAATCAGTTATCTCCCTTGCCTCGGGAAAATCTCACCATGCAATTGCAATGCGATCACAAGGATAGGACAGGTAGATTCTTTCTGATCAATGTACTGAGTTCTCACTTCATGAAGCAACTGTATTCAGCTTTCCTCACCTTTTACTCTTGTGTTTAGTGTTATGATCACTTCTTGGGCTTCTTGAGGCACTGTAAAAAGAGTGAGTGAGTGAGTGAGTGAGTGAGTGAGTGAGTGAGTGAGAGTGTATTTTAAGGCCTTTTCAAGGCAATGATTACATATTTCTTACTTTAATGTACCAGCATAATTTGTTAAATACATACCTTGAACGTCTTGGACTGTCTCTGGTTGTCTCTTGTAAGTCACCATCATCTGCAAAAGTTGGAGACTTTAAACACAAGAGGGGGTCCCGTTTAGCAACATTTCTTTGGTCATTTTCAAGAAAAATATAACTAATTAATGTTCCGACTAAAATCTACTGAAAAACAGAGATAACACAGGGCTAGTCATCGTCAATACTGCACAGGTTTGTGTACATATGTTCCTCCTATCACTTGTGAAAACATACAGCCGTGTTGCAGTGTAGTCACCCTTTTTAACGACCGAATCAAGCCATGAGCACCATCCACTCAGCATTGATAGAAGCAAGAGAAATGCATAGTAAATGCATGAAAAACGATTAGTTTAAAACTTGCATTTTTGCAAGTGTAGAATGGAGCCTATGTTTTAGTTACCTTCAACAGACATGTCCACCTCAGACTCGTAGTCCATGTTGGAGTTGTTCGTGTCCTGTAGCGCTGCTGTTACGATGCCGTTCACAGTCTGAAACCAACCACAACATGCTTTATCACGTACTGTTTGTAATACTGCCTGACACAACCCGCACAACCCAAAACAACTCTAAATTCTTTGAAATGACTATTATAGCAGGGAAAATGAAGGCTTGTCCTTTTCTTTTGTATTTAGACCACCTCTCTGCTCTGGTGGAGCATCCACCCGGAGAGTGGATGGTCCAGGGTTTGATCTCGTCCGCGTCATACAAAATGACGTTTAAAGATTGTACTTGTTGTTACCCTGTACAAACACGCATGCACACATGAACCCACGCACACACACACACGTGAACCCACGCACACACACACACATGTGCACACATGAACCCACGCACACACACACACACACACGTGTGCACGTCGCTATATAGGTGCAATAATCTTGGACGCAACATTAAACCCCATTTCACCACCTCAACTTGTGTACTGAATACACTAATGTACATAGTCTGTCTCACATTACCACAGGGAGACAAGCACGGGTTAATGGGTACATAGTCTGTCTCACATTACCACAGGGAGACAAGCACGGGTTAATGGGTACATAGTCTGTTTCACATTACCACAGGGAGACAAGCACGGGTTAATGGGTACATAGTCTGTCTCACATTACCACAGGGATACAAGCACGGGTTAATGGGTACATAGTCTGTCTCACATTACCACAGGGAGACAAGCACGGGTTAATGGGTACATAGTCTGTCTCACATTACCACAGGGAGACAAGCACGGGTTAATGGGTACATAGTCTGTCTCACAGTACCACAGGGATACAAGCAAGGGTTAATGGGTACATAGTCTGTTTCACATTACCACAGGGAGACAAGCAAGGGTTAATGGGTACATAGTCTGTCTCACATAACCACAGGGAGACAAGCACGGGTTAATGGGTACATAGTCTGTTTCACATAACCATAGGGAGACAAGCATGGGTTAATGGGTACATAGTCTGTTTCACATTACCACAGGGAGACAAGCACGGGTTAATGGGTACATAGTCTGTTTCATATTACCATAGGGAGACAAGCACGGGTTAATGGGTACATAGTCTGTTTCATATTACCACAGGGAGACAAGCACGGGTTAATGGGTACATAGTCTGTCTCACACTACCACAGGGAGACAAGCACGGGTTAATGGGTACATAGTCTGTCTCACATTACCACAGGGATACAAGCAAGGGTTAATGGGTACATAGTCTGTCTCACATAACCACAGGGATACAAGCAAGGGTTAATGGGTACATAGTCTGTCTCACATAACCACAGGGAGACAAGCACGGGTTAATGGGTACATAGTCTGTCTCACATTACCACAGGGAGACAAGTGCAGGTTAATGGGTACATAGTCTGTCTCACATTCCACAGGGAGACAAGCATAGGTTAATGGGTACATAGTCTGTCTCACATAACCACAGGGAGACAAGCACGGGTTAATGGGTACATAGTCTGTCTCACATTCCACAGGGATACAAGCAAGGGTTAATGGGTACATAGTCTGTCTCACATAACCACAGGGATACAAGCAAGGGTTAATGGGTACATAGTCTG
Source organism: Haliotis rufescens (assembly GCF_023055435.1). NCBI lineage: Eukaryota > Metazoa > Mollusca > Gastropoda > Lepetellida > Haliotidae > Haliotis > Haliotis rufescens. The sequence continues at coordinate 459,242 of NW_025964390.1, forward strand.
TCTCACATAACCACAGGGAGACAAGCAAGGGTTAATGGGTACATAGTCTGTCTCACATTACCACAGGGAGACAAGTGCAGGTTAATGGGTACATAGTCTGTCTCACATTCCACAGGGAGACAAGCATAGGTTAATGGGTACATAGTCTGTCTCACATAACCACAGTGAGACAAGCACGGGTTAATGGGTACATAGTCTGTCTCACATAACCACAGGGATACAAGCAAGGGTTAATGGGTACATAGTCTGTCTCACATAACCACAGGGAGACAAGCACGGGTTAATGGGTACATAGTCTGTCTCACATTACCACAGGGAGACAAGTGCAGGTTAATGGGTACATAGTCTGTCTCACATTCCACAGGGAGACAAGCATAGGTTAATGGGTACATAGTCTGTCTCATATTACCACAGGGATACAAGCACGGGTTAATGGGTACATAGTCTGTCTCACATTCCACAGGGAGACAAGCACGGGTTAATGGGTACATAGTCTGTCTCACATTACCACAGGGAGGCAAGTGCAGGTTAATGGGTACATAGTCTGTCTCACATTCCACAGGGAGACAAGCATAGGTTAATGGGTACATAGTCTGTCTCACATAACCACAGGGAGACAAGCACGGGTTAATGGGTACATAGTCTGTCTCACATAACCACAGGGATACAAGCAAGGGTTAATGGGTACATAGTCTGTCTCACATAACCACAGGGAGACAAGCACGGGTTAATGGGTACATAGTCTGTCTCACATTACCACAGGGAGACAAGTGCAGGTTAATGGGTACATAGTCTGTCTCACATTCCACAGGGATACAAGCAGGGGGGAAATGGGTACATAGTCTGTCTCACATTCCACAGGGAGACAAGCACGGGTTAATGGGTACATAGTCTGTCTCACATTACCACAGGGAGGCAAGTGCAGGTTAATGGGTACATAGTCTGTCTCACATTCCACAGGGAGACAAGCACGGGTTAATGGGTACATAGTCTGTCTCATATTACCACAGGGAGACAAGCACGGGTTAATGGGTACATAGTCTGTTTCACGTAACCATAGGGAGACAAGCACGGGTTAATGGGTACATAGTCTGTTTCACACTACCACAGGGAGACAAGCACGGGTTAATGGGTACATAGTCTGTCTCACATAACCACAGGGAGACAAGCACGGGTTAATGGGTACATAGTCTGTTTCATATTACCATAGGGATACAAGCACGGGTTAATGGGTACATAGTCTGTCTCACATTACCACAGGGAGACAAGTGCAGGTTAATGGGTACATAGTCTGTCTCATATTACCACAGGGAGACAAGCACGGGTTAATGGGTACATAGTCTGTCTCATATTACCACAGGGAGAGAAGCACGGGTTAATGGGTACATAGTCTGTCTCACATTACCACAGGGAAACAAGCACGGGTTAATGGGTACATAGTCTGTCTCACATAACCACAGGGAGACAAGCACAGGTTAATGGGTACATAGTCTGTCTCATATTACCACAGGGAGACAAGCACGGGTTAATGGGTACATAGTCTGTCTCACATTACCACAGGGAGACAAGTATGGGTTAATGGGTACATAGTCTGTTTTACGTAACCATAGGGAGACAAGCAAGGGTTAATGGGTACATAGTCTGTCTCACATAACCATAGGGAGACAAGCAAGGGTTAATGGGTACCTAGTCTGTTTCACGTAACCATAGGGAGACAAGCACGGGTTAATGGGTACATAGTCTGTCTCACATAACCACAGGGAGACAAGCACGGGTTAATGGGTACATAGTCTGTCTCACATTACCACAGGGAGACAAGTGCAGGTTAATGGGTACATAGTCTGTCTCACATTCCACAGGGATACAAGCAGGGGGGAAATGGGTACATAGTCTGTCTCACATTCCACAGGGAGACAAGCACGGGTTAATGGGTACATAGTCTGTCTCACATTACCACAGGGAGGCAAGTGCAGGTTAATGGGTACATAGTCTGTCTCACATTCCACAGGGAGACAAGCACGGGTTAATGGGTACATAGTCTGTCTCATATTACCACAGGGAGACAAGCACGGGTTAATGGGTACATAGTCTGTTTCACGTAACCATAGGGAGACAAGCACGGGTTAATGGGTACATAGTCTGTTTCACACTACCACAGGGAGACAAGCACGGGTTAATGGGTACATAGTCTGTCTCACATAACCACAGGGAGACAAGCACGGGTTAATGGGTACATAGTCTGTTTCATATTACCATAGGGATACAAGCACGGGTTAATGGGTACATAGTCTGTCTCACATTACCACAGGGAGACAAGTGCAGGTTAATGGGTACATAGTCTGTCTCATATTACCACAGGGAGACAAGCACGGGTTAATGGGTACATAGTCTGTCTCATATTACCACAGGGAGAGAAGCACGGGTTAATGGGTACATAGTCTGTCTCACATTACCACAGGGAAACAAGCACGGGTTAATGGGTACATAGTCTGTCTCACATAACCACAGGGAGACAAGCACAGGTTAATGGGTACATAGTCTGTCTCATATTACCACAGGGAGACAAGCACGGGTTAATGGGTACATAGTCTGTCTCACATTACCACAGGGAGACAAGTATGGGTTAATGGGTACATAGTCTGTTTTACGTAACCATAGGGAGACAAGCAAGGGTTAATGGGTACATAGTCTGTCTCACATAACCATAGGGAGACAAGCAAGGGTTAATGGGTACCTAGTCTGTTTCACGTAACCATAGGGAGACAAGCACGGGTTAATGGGTACATAGTCTGTCTCACATAACCACAGGGAGACAAGCACGGGTTAATGGGTACATAGTCTGTTTCACATAACCACAGGGAGACAAGCACGGGTTAATGGGTACATAGTCTGTCTCACATTACCACAGGGAGAGAAACACGGGTTAATGGGTACATAGTCTGTTTCACATAACCACAGGGAGACAAGCACGGGTTAATGGGTACATAGTCTGTTTCACGTAACCATAGGGAGACAAGCGCGGGTTAATGGGTACATAGCCTGTCTCATATTACCAAAGGGTGACTGGGGACCAATACTGGAGACCAATACTGCCCAAATAGAAAACACACAGACCATTAGGAGGTGTGGGGGACCTATACCATGCACACAGCCCAACCCTTTGGAAGATGATTGCTTCTGAAGTCCGCAAGAGGAAGGGAATAGATCAACAGTTTCTCGTGGTAAGTGACAAACCTTGCTCCTGTATCTGCCCAGCTTCTTGTTGAACTGATCCCTCTGGTTGGGTGAGAGGGGGATGCTTTCATTGACTATAGGAATGCCTTCAAGGGCCGATATTGTCTTGATGTCTTGCAGATTCACTTTCCTGAAAACGAACCAGTGCATATTCCATCTAGATTAGCTGATTCAAAATCCACAAGGAGAATTAGTGGAATATTCTGCTTCTAATCCCTTTCTTAAAATTAGCATGCTAAAACCTGAATTGAAGTCACACATTGTTGCCATTTGCAAGGCAAGCAGGCCAGAAGACCATGGCCACATCATGTAAATCTAAAACAAAGATCCTGTCAATGATAGGATGATGAGAATTTTTGACATTTCAACACCATTTTGCTGCCACGAAACGACAACCAAAGAAAATGTTTGTTGTTAGAAGTGAGTGAGTGAGTTAGGTTTAACGCCTCTTTGAACAGTATTCCAGTTATAGCACGTCTTAGACATTTACCACTTTGTTGATTGAGTGAGTGAGTATGGTTTTAAGCCGCTTTTAGCAATATTCCAGCAATATCACGGCGGGGGACACCAGAAATGGGCTTCACACATTGTACCCATGTCGGGAATCGAACCCGGGTCTTCGGCGTGACGAGCAAAAGCTTTAACCACTAGGCTACCCAACCGCCCCCCACTTTGTTGAGACCCATGAGCACGGGTATGGTGATGACAAACCTAAAAACAAAATCAGGGCAAGCCAGGATTCGAACCCACGATCTTAGGTTTCTGGCATGACCAAGGGACGCAACACTGTACAGCGAATTGCAGCGCCTCAGACCGTTGATGACTGGGCAACCCGTGCCCCCTTGTCATAAATAAATGTAATTAAGTGTTTTGAAGCCTGTGTGGACCCTGGTCTAAGCAAGTACCTTCTTTTCCTGGGTGTTTGATTGTTGTTGTCTCGTCTATCTGTTCCGACATAGGCCTTGGCAAGCTGGGACATGGAACAATGTGAGGAAATACGGTTACCAGGAATAAAATGTAGAGGATATTCGACTTTCTTGTTAAATAACACATGATAATTTGTTTATCTCATCCAGTGGCATGACCAGTCAGATGTTTTCAGCATTATTCCAGTATATGACGGTGGTCTGTAAATAATCGAGTCTGGATCAGACAATCCAGTGATTGATATCATGAGGATCGATCCTAGCAATTGGGATCGATGACATGCATCAACCAAGTCAGCGAATCTGACCACCCGATCCCGTTAGTCGCATCTTACGACAAGCATAGTCACCTTTTACAGCAAGCATTGGTTGCTGAAGACCTATTCTACCCTGAATCTTAATTGGCATACGATGATATTCATATTACAACAAGCATAGTCGCCTTTTAGTAAGTTTTACTGCAAGCATAGGTCGCTGAAGACTTATTCTAACTCAGATCTTCACAGGTCGAGAGGCATCAGTAACTGATATTGTACAGTGAGTGAGTCAGTATGGTTTTACGCCACTTTTAGCAATATTCCAGCAATATCACGGCGGGGACACCAGAAATAGGTTTCACACATTGTACCCATGTCGGGAATCGAACCCGGGTCTTAGGCATGACGAGCGAACGCTTTAACCACCAGGCTACCCGACTGCCCCATATTGTACAGTGATAATCCCTGTCTCCATATGATCATGATCATACAATACCTTCAATAAAAACGGTTCTTCGATGTGTTCAATTGTGTCAATGACTAGATGTAGGAACTCTTCCATAACGTCCAGGAAGGACCTGTATGTCTCTTTCACAAGGTCTTTGTGTTTTGAGTTTTTGGACTTAAGCACAGTCTGTACGACCGACTTCTTGGCCTGGAACATAAGACCACATGGATAAGACAAGATACAGAGGAAAATACATTATGTGTGCAGGTTTCACTACAGGAATTTTCTGACATGGGCCCTTATGTGAACATTTTAAATATGCCAGAGGTACGCCCATACAGCACAATGTTAAAATGCACCATTGTATTTTAAAAAGGGTGCCTTTTTTCAAATTTAGGGACTATACATGCTAAAAGCACAAGCCCCCAACCTAGAATTATCCCTGTGTGTGGCACTAAACAACAAAGTCACCTCATACTTCAGGGTTCGAAATTAACCTAAGTCCGCCAGTCTGAAACTAGTACCATTATGGAAGGGCAAGTGACATTTCCTTGTGGACTACCACTTTTACTGTTAGGTAGATGGCAACTCTGTTGCAGGACTAGTGACATTTCCTTGTGGACTACCACTTGTACCATTAGGTAGATGGCACCTCTGTAGCAGGACCAGTGACATTTCCTTGTTGACTACCACTTTTACTGTTAGGTAGATGGCAACTCCGGGAGATCACTTTTGCGAACTTATAACATGATGAGAATAAAAAATGATTTCTAACCCTGTTAAATAGGGTACACCACTTGTCTAAAACTCGACAGGACTTTCAACTCAAGAAGGTTCTGTGTATTTGATTTTTCAGACTGAAAACCAAATCCCCTGGCCCTATATTTCTGAAACAGACCAGGGTTTTACCAGTTACAAAATATTGCGTCCTATTCGCATACAAATTTTGAATGGATGCAGAACATTTGAAATGCTAGTCCTGTTTTTACTGACAATTGCTTCAGACTTGGTGCTGAATATCGGTCTCTGAGCAGTTCTAGATGTATCCCTGCAGCTATAGTATTTGAACCAAGGTATCCCCTACAGACTTTCATTCGTAATTTCTAACACAGGATAAGTGACCACCATGTTGTATAACCAGCATGAACACATGATGAAGCTCTGGACATTTTCATGTCTCTTGTATTTACATGTAATCACCTTTTCAGTTTCATCAAGGTCACACCACTGCCTGTTAAACACTTCCTTGGCCAAATCAAAGTCTCCAGCTCGGCAGCAAACATACACTGCCTACAACATGAATAATAGTTCTAAAGATACAGCATAAGACAGGATATATATATGCCCCAAACAACTGCATCTGAGTGGCCTGGCCCGAACATATTCATTAAGAATTCACGAACACAGCAGGCCGGTCGACATCCTTAGAAATTATATGGTTTGTCCTTTTCCCACATGAAAATTAAATTCATGACATATTTTATCATGTTTATTTTCTTATTATCATGATTTTAGAACAAAATAGCATAAATATTTCATGATTATAGCCCTTAGCAGAGTAAAAAAATCATAAAACGTAAACTTTTTTGTGTTTTTCAGAATATCACATACCCATACTACATGCACAATGGTTACCATGGTTATTGCATATGAAATTACATGACACGTGCTAAAAAATCTGACAAATTGACGAAGCTGACATTTGTACCCATATTTTTACAGAATCATATTTCTGTGAACGTTTATATAATAGCAGGGATCATCCTCACAAAGTTTAAGCATTCTGGTTCATAGCAGTGTTAAATAATGTAAAAGTTAGACAGGCAAACAGATAGGCACACAATTTGCCACAATATAAGATCACTTTAACATGTTTAACATGAGATTCAGGTGGGCTTACCTGCATCATGATGGCGACACGTTTTTTGGGAGCCTGCTTTCTGATGTTGGTGGACATGTCGTAGCCTTTGATGATGGAGTCAAAGGACGCCAGCACCTCCTCCAAGACAGTCAGGTTGGAGTTGCTTGTGTACCGGGCATCGTAGTCCTCTCCATCAGACAACTTGCACAGTATCAGCAGCAGCTGGACTCGACTCTTCTTCACAGAAGAATTCTTTATTGGGCGGCACAGTACTCCTGGTGGCAAACAATTGATGCAGGTTTTGACACGGCATTGAAGAAATGGTCTTCAGCAACCTATGCTTATAGTAAGAGGTGACTAACATGGTCGGGAGGTTAGGCTTGCTGACTTGGTTGATGCATGTCACCATGGTCATCATATCCCAATTACGAAGATAGATGCTCATTATGTCAATCACTGGATTGTGGAGTCCAGAAACGATTATTTACAAACCACTGTCATATAGCTGGATTACTGCTGAGAGCAGTAACAAACAAAACTAGGCACTTTGTCTGTGACCTGCAACTTTAGCTTCTAGGCCTAGTCATGAGGCCATAAACAGATAAACTAGTAAACTTCAGGTCTAGGAAGCTCAGGCTCTTAATAACCACACTTCAACCATGTCAACTGTTCCCTAATATTCTCCAAGGAACAGCCACAGCTTCTTTTATCACAGCCTCTATCGAAACGTGTACTAACTATTATCATCGTGATCATTCCAAATGAAGAAATCTTAGGCTGACGTAATTCCATTTAGGTTGTATTTGTCATCGTTTGGTATAACATTGCTTTAGGAATAAAAGAAAGTGCAAATCCATGCAGAAACAAAATCATGCTAAAAGATTATGCTGAAGTGTCACTGGGAAATAACTATGATCAAACTATGCACACACGCACGCACACACACACGCGCATAATGTAAAGAACACAGACTACATTGTAGTGAAGACTCGGCTACCGAAAACTGGACAACCAAACAATTATTGGGAAATACTTATTTAAGTAAATTACCTTGAATCAAATCTCGAGTTGAAAATGCATCTACGGCTCTTTTTTCCCTAAATTCTTTCCATGCCGTGTAACAAGCAAAATCAAGAAGCCATTCGTTTACTGTTGACTCGATAGTCTCTTGATCTTCCCGCGAGTTTAGGGAAGCCGCCATTTTTCCCATGGCATTAAATGGCACAGGAATATCAAGGCAACCCTCAAACGAATAACAATGTATTTGCACGTTTTGGACATCCATATTTTACTTTAATCATCCGATACAATGTAGTTTGCTTTTGCACAAAGTAATTCCTTTCTACACTGCCAAAAAAGGGAGCGGCCAGGTACAGATGTTGATAATCATGTGGTGGCGTAATATATAACACTAATCTGAGACTTGTATATAGTGTAATACTTTTTTATATTTTAAAAATCAATGATTATCTCGATGCTATCAAAATCCGACATGATCTAAATAGTGAGTCCATTCTGAATAATTTGTTTGCCGTATTAGCTTGTCTCCCGCCGTTATATTGCAGGAATATTGCTAAAAGCGGTATAAAGCCAAACTCACTCACTCCATTCTTGTCTGTCAGTCTGATTTGAACCAATTCTAAACTAGAATACTCACATGTATTGCCCTCCATTGTTTGTGCAATTGTAGCAGACCAACACAGTAATGGTACATTTAAGTACAGTTTGAATAGATGGAACGCAGTACAGAAATGAATGTCCAATTCTATCGTTACCCTCTCCAAAGTTTATTTTTATTATTCCCGGTCATCCCTTATATACGTTATATACGTCATATATATATGTCATCTTTATCGGCTACGAATAGGGGGTGTAGGACTCAATTTTAATGCATAAGTCCAGCCCACTCGTCTGAAGGTTGCAACTCTTGAAGAAAGTTCTGTCGCCAAAACATAATAGTTAAACTGGTCCCACTGTTGCTTCGCGCAGCAAGTGCATTAAGCTGGGCCCCGTCTCTAATATCACAATATTGGCGCAAGTTGACGACGCGCATAGGGAGCCGGGAACCATCTTACAAGCGCATCGCTTTTACTTGTTTAGGTAGACAGGATCCCAGTCAAAACAATCGTCTGGTTGCTCTTTATGGGTGGGGTTGTAATCAGCGTTTTCAGCTCAGACATATACATCACAAGGTAATTGTTTTGGACGTTTCTGTTGAAGAATCTTGGATGAATTTGAGCAAGATACAAGGTATTGATCCGATCAGTCAGCTTCCATTTGAAACCACCAGCCAGGATTAACCGCCTTCTAAACATTTTGTGGAAAAGAAAAGCTTCGTCATCTCCATTGCGGAACGTTTGATAAACCTATTGGGGTGGCTGAATAGTTCCGCGCCTAACTACGAAGGATGTATATATAGTTACATAGTATATACATTCTTACACTAGGCATGCATGTATATTAAGTTCAATAAATTCCATGCTTACAGCCTGCAGTTGTGCCAAATACACCACCAGGCAGCATACTTCGGCAGACATTAAAGTGACTTTAGATATTTTCTGTTGAAGAAAACAATCAGAAAGGCTCCAGATTTCTCATTTCTCATGAAAATTTACGTTATTTTGAAGCAGACCCAGCTAATTTTGTTGAGCGATTTAATTGTACTATATGGATCGGTCCTGAGTTCACGACTATCAGCCAGAGGCAAAACAACAGTCAAAAGAAGTGGAAACATCTAACGTCTCATCCGAAAAAGGAAGCAAAGTCTGTTCCATCAGCTGGCGCTTCTGATATTACAAAAACACAAATGCTCAAAGTGGACTACCTCCTGAAAGGTCATACCGTTAAAGGCCGCTATCATGCAACTACGTCAGAGTGTCAAGGCGTATGCACATGTCCGTCAGGAGAATGCACCTGTGTACAATTCTGTTGTCATGGCTGCAATGCATGATGGCGCCCCATTTTTTCAGACCCTACCCTAGGGTATATTATGTATGCACCTGGGTGTTATGTGCACCCCCACTTTTTCAAAATCCTGGATCCGCCTCCGTACCGATCGGTATACTCAATCTATTCAAATAAAAAAAACGTAACATTGCCCGAGTATATGTATTTTGATGTTTTGACCACCTGCGTGGTCTAGTGGATATAGAGCGTCTATCCAGGGTGAAGAAAGTGGATGGTTCGATCCCCTAGTCACGTCATACCCAAAAAGACGTTAAATGGTAAAAAATGGTACTTGTTATCCTGCCTGATGCTCGGCATTACGGGATAGACCAAGCACTAGGCGACTCGGAGTCAGTATACTGTCTGAGTAGGGTATCTATTTTAAGGTACGACATGGTAGCTCAGTGAGCTAGCACAATAGCAGTGTTGCAGTACTGGTGGTCGTTGGACCGGTTTTCTACTTGATGCGTCCATGCAGTTGTCTACGGGAAGTTGATTTCTAGGAACATCTAGATTTTCAGCCGTTTACGGAAGGTTACAGAACTAATGATATATTTTAAGTACTCTGGTAGTTCCAGAGAGTATGGACAACAGCAGAAAACGCGCTGTCGCCGAGATGTGTTAAGGTCTCCTAGCTGTGAGACGGGTGATCGTGTAATGTCTAGAAATGAGGGCCCTTGTAAGACTCCTCTATTGCAGAGTGGTCTCCCCTTACATGTATTATGCCATGCTCCTCACAGCGATAGTACGTTCCCGGAGCTCTCTATACTATCGCTGCCACCAGTCAAAACTTCACACTGTGTAAGGCGACTACAGCCATGCATGGAGCTAGGGCCTAATCGTGACCTATCGAACTACAGACAGGTGACCTTATGTTTACGCGAATGGCCGTGATAGAGCAGACGAAATTATACCCTATTAATTGTTTTGTTTGTTTGTCATCAGGTAATTCCATTTCTTTTAAATTGTCTGGCAGGAAGTGTGTCGAGGATAATATTCTTGCAAAACTGTGTTTTCTGTTGGATGCCGAGACAGTTTCTTTGCTGCATCACCACGAAGCTGGTTTGTGTAGAAACTGTTTCATAAAAATAAATAACTTTATGAAATTTAAGGATGGATTGCAAACCAGCGTGAAGAAATATATTTGCAGAGATAACAAAATCAAAAGGCATTCACTATTGACGGATTGTTCCACACCTGACAGCAAGCGGCAATCAATTGCATGCGAGGTTGAGGATATTTCAGGTGAGCGTTCCCGTACATGAGAAAATATGAAACTTTTTTTCATGCCCCTAACCTCCTTCTCAACAGCCCATCCGATGTTCCTTATCTTGAGTTGTTTACTGCTGTTTGTTGTCACTATCATTCTAACCGGAAATGAGTAGACTAGTCTGTTTATTAGACATAATACGTAATAATGATAATAATAATATTTATTTATTTTATTCATGGTTAAACTAAGTGCTGTTAGGAGATCTTTTGGGACCCTTAAATAGATTTTCTTGCTTTATTGCATATGTCTCATTTGATAAATCAACTTTGAAACCTCAAGCACACATTTGGAATTGTGATTCATCTGTTGCAAAGAATTTTAACTAAGCATGAGGTAGAAGCTAAAATATTTGCAAAACATATTATTGCATTGCTGGAGCTCAACATCCTCTGATGGCTGAAGCAAGACCGACTGGTATTGCTTTCATCGTCATTTACAGTGAGTGCCCTTTTATATTTTCATACATTTATGTTTTTAGAAAGTGTGGAATGTTCACACATATGATATACTATTTCTGCAAGTTTATTAACATTTATAAATGGCAAATTTCTACTAGTCGTTATGATACCTTAACAATTGGGCAGTTTGGCAAGGACTGAAGGACTTGTGTCAGTTTCTGACGCTGATGATGGGTTAACCCTTTGATTTGCATAATAACAAAGTGTACATATTTTCACATTGAAATTAGATGTAATGAAGCTTTTGAATGGTAGTCTGAAAGAGTAATCTTTAGACTCGGTTCGATTCCGGTCAAAGGCAAACACATCGAGAATACTTATTCACTGTGTGTATTCTTACTTTGTGATGTAATAATATATTCTTGTGTTAATATCCTTATTATTATTAATGTTGTATGTTTTCCAACAACAAAAATAACTTTAGTGCAAAATAAAAATGTTATTTTTTGTGTTTAAATTTTTATGTTAAAGGGACACCTTTCCTTAAATAATGATCGATATGTTTTAATATAAGAAACTTCTTAAGTAAGTTATGTCAGCTCTTCTCAAAGTGTACATTGAAGGAAGCTAGGTACATAGATGCATCTGTTTTTCATAATGTACATATTTGTACTCTGTATAAAAAATAATTACTAGTTATGTTACATTGGTGCAGTTAAAATGACCTAACACTGGATTAATAGTTATGTAATACCAATATTTGTAGTTTTGGTCATTGGGCCCTTTATATTGAAAAAATATATGTGTGTCGTGATTGATGATGTTTTACCAGAATTGTGTATTACCAGACAATTTGTAACTAGGCAGTGTCAGCTCCTACATTTAAATGATTGGCAGTACCATTTACATTCACAGAGTTAAACATTGACCTTTCCACGTGCAAAAAGAATGCCACAAGTTACACTGAAAACAAGAGAAGTTCACCTGCTTCCCATAATGAAGAATCAGATGGTATGGCCTATTTCTCCCTTTTTTCACAGATGATAGATACATACAGAGTTAGAGATACTGATACTACATTTGTACTGTATTCTACTGTAAATATGAAATTTGAAAGGAACTTTGGTTGTATAAGGAAGTAATGTGATTTAGCTGTAGATTATTTAAGAATTAGTTTTCCTTTGTCATATCTTTAAAATACATAAATTTTCATTGGCCTAATATGTATTTTCTTATTTTTGAATATAGCATCATCTTTTTCTGTGCAAAAAGAAGCTGAACACATTTATGCAGCCTCACCGTGTACCAAAATCTGTTCTAATGGTAAATGGCCTGTGGTATATTACACATAATACTATTAGAGTAATAGAAAATACTTTGAGTAAATAATAATGTTTGTAAATGTGTTGAAATGAAATAAGCTATATTAATAAATTATTGGAAAAATGTGTTTCACATATGATTTATGCGTAATACAATATTTCCTTTGCACCTATTGTACTCATGCTTGTCCTGATGATTGCTTATCTGATATTGTTGTCTATTTCTGAACATTTAGGGACAGGACCCGATGAAAAACCAAAGGCTGCAGTTGGTGAACACAACTATTGTTTGGATTTGCCACCAAAACAAAAGCTACCATCTACATTTTCAACTCATGGTACATACATGAAATTAAGTATCTAATAGGACCAATTCTACTTTTATGTTTTGAAGAGATAAAAATGTTATTTGATAGGAGAAAGTTAATGTCTTCTTTAATTTAAATAACTACAGAAGCCATCTACATTTATCAAAAGCGTAAACTGAAATATATATATATATTTTTAGTATTTCTATCAGATGAGTAATGGATTCTGATATATGGAAAAAATACAACAATGGTACCAGTATTTTTCGCTGTTTAGAGTCATTTGCTGAAGTTGGGAAACAGCCACAGCAGACATATTTACATGGACTAATGCAAGCAGTTGCATCTGAGGACTTGGAGCAAGTTGTGACCTTACTTTTGTCCCACCCCAGTTCAAGAAATAAAATAAACGAGAGAGTGATACAGCAGCTACAGTCAGACTGTCAGGAGCTATCATCATTATCATCTCCATCGGTTCTCAGGGAGCAATCAAGTCTGCAGAATCTTACAGATAGCCATGACTTTATAGGTCAGGTATTTCAGGAGATGAAAGAAAGGTAATCTAATTTGATGAGTGAATTTACAATATGAGGTAATATTTGGGGAAAAATGTCATGTTTTAATTGTAATAAAACTTTTATCATGATTGTTATATAGGTCAGGTATTTCAGGAGATGAAAGAAAGGTAATCTAATTTGATGAGTGAATTTACAATATGAGGTAATATTTGGGGAAAAATGTCATGTTTTAATTGTAATAAAACTTTTATCATGATTGTTATATGAGTAATATAATACTAGTTTTAATATAAGTTTGAGTACAAAAGTTACCAAAACATTGGTTGAATCCCTCAACTTTTAGCTCACATAAACTGAAATGACATGATTCTTTTTATGGTGAGATGTTTTTACCTTGTCAGCTACACTAATTTGCCTTTTCTTCATCATTTTTTAGCTTACCTGAAAGTGAAAGAACAAGTAACCTCTATTTAATGGGTTATAATGTCTTTCTTGCAGTCTTTTATATGTAGTGGTTATTTTATTTGAATACTTATGCATGTCAGGTGATAACAGTGTTATGTGAAGAGGAGCTTATTTGGTTACACTAAACTCCCTCTAGAATGAATTATGTACCTTTGACTATGTTTACCAAAAATATATGGCAAGATCACTGTGTTGTTCATTTGCTAAGTAATCCTGCTTTTATTGTACTGAAGAAACAGCCCTTATTCTGAGAACATGGAAGGCATCAAAATATAGTTCATAATTTGCTAGTTTCATACTGTTTTACTAGGGCACCATTCTTGTTGGCTGTAATGTCCACTGTAACTGGATGTATGGATGGTGAAATTCCACTCAATAAAGTGGCTGCAATAACGTCATCATACTCCATACTGATGCGTATGCGAAACATCCATCTAACAGCATGGCATAAGATGGTGGGATGCATTCTCATAAGAGGACATTTAGAAGATCAGGTACAGTACTATAAAGCATTTGTTATTGATAGTAATGATTTTGAGGATAGAGTTGTAATTAATATATATATATATGTACATGGCATATACACATTACCAGTTTACAATGGTCATGGACACATGTCTATTTGGAAACAATATTGTTTTAAAAAAAATAAACATTTTAAATATATGTGTTAGCCCATCAGAACCTGTATTTTGTCTGATGTTTAATGCTAAAATTGATTAAGAAATTATGTCCCCCCATTTTTATAAATTTTTATACTGTCCCATTTTAATTATGTTGATAAATTAAATTTCTGTGTTAAATTGAAATATGACTATGCTTCTTTTTCAGTCATTGTATGTCTAATCCAGGCTTTCCGGTGCACATTCTATGACGTTATTTACAGAGTATGGTACTACTGAGCAACATTGGATTGTGCCAATCCCCAACTACCAAACTCCGAATGATGGCCCAGGCAGTGACTCAAACAAAGCTTAACATTGTTCGATCATTACAATGTAATCCATTGATCAAGGTAATTACTCAATGCAAAGAACACAACAAGTTAATTTATTATTGAGCACTGTTACATTGAAATATGTCTTCTATGTGTTCCATTAGTTATCATTTTAATGTTGTATGACTGAATTAATGCAGTATTTGAACATGATGAATGTGATATGATTCATTTCTTATAGATCACTGGAGACAATTTGGATGTCTATATCAGGTCATCTAAAGTAGGATCAACTAAAAATGACAACAAGGATCTTCACATGTTTGCATCAAACATCATTTTCTCCAAGTTTGCTGACATTAACTTGAGCACTTCACCACCACCTCTATCCTCTACATGCATCAACGCATCTGATGTCCTCCCGAATGAAGACACTTTGAACAAGTTATCCTCAGCTTATATTGTTCTCATTGGCAGAATACTGAAGGTTAAGAATCATATAATATATGTTATTAATATCTGGCATGCTCAGATCAGATTTACTAATATCTAAATGAATGAAACATAAAGTTTTATAGATCCTTTTGTTTAGCTGTGGATTAGGAAGTTGTTTAGGTTTGACATATTTTGTAAGGGTTTGAATTCAAATGCTTTGATGTGAGAGAAATTGTTATTGATTTCATGCCAGCTGTAACTGTTATCTGTTTCATCTGTTAGCTGTTATTCATTGTGTTTCAATCCATTATTTCAGGATATTCCAGCACTATCATGGCTCAACATCCCAACACACATTCCACACAGCCACAGTAAAACAGCATCCATGAAGACAGAGGTACATCCCATGCCACTGTTATTCAGCAATGAAGCCAAGTATGAAGAATGTGTGAAGATTCTTGATAGCTATGAGGATCAGTTGACAGAACTCTTTACAAGTGCACATGGTGATGATTACAACTTCATTTACATGTTTCATATTGCTCTTAATTGTAAATAAAATCATCTTTTCCTGAAACACTTTATTGCACTTTAGAGTAGTTTTCAATTGAATGCATCAGTACCCAACGTAAATGTAATCTGATATGAGTGTTATGACACTAATTAATGGATATTAAAAATAGATTTATTTAATTAAAAGTTGCACATATTTGTTTGTTAAAATTTGTATGTGTTTTTTTGTTTGTTTTTTGTTTAACATCGCACTCAGCAATATTTCAGCTATATGATGGTGGTCTGTAAATAATCGTGTGGCTGAAGACCTATTCTACCATGGATCTTCATGGGATTTGTGTAGTATCATAACAGTAGTCACAACAGGTTATCATTGTGGAATTAGATGAATCTACTTTTAGAAACAATAACAATTTGAAATGATTATCTAACTAATAAATATTATATTCAAATTATTTTCTCGTTTTACAGGTGACCAATCAGCGCTAAGGGAACTTCATGTTCCAGTCGGTGGGGATCAGCTCACCAGGGTAAGGCTTGAGGGTGCCAAGAGTCTCAGAGCACTTTCTCCTACACCTGCCAAAAGATTTGATGATCTTGGACCATTTGTTATTGAATGGTGGCACAACAAGCAGGACTTTTTGGAGGTATTTCATCTTTACTTGACTGGACTCGACCTTGCAACATCATTTGTTCACATTATACCAATCAAATTATCAATATTGTCACAATTTCATGTCATGTGCCTTTGTATTTCATTTATACGTATTTATGAAAACGAAAATATTTAGATAGCCAACAGAAACATCTTATGAGGGCAAAGAAAAAATATATTTCCTTATGATATACTAGTAACAACTTGTATTTCACATCAATGTCAGGATTCTAATACGGAAAGTCAAGTGTTAAAACTTTTGACTGCTCGTGAGTTATGTAACAGTGCCATCACACTATGTTTATATAATACACTGACACTGTATATTTTTTTTCACAGAAGGCATACAAGGCTTTGTTCAGCCCAAGGTCAATTAGACAGCCAGGGACACTATACTTCTACAAAGCCAAGTTTAACATGACAAATGTCAATGGAAATGTTAAGAGGAATTTTCAGTCTCATCATGACCTACTTGTTCATGTTGGAAAAGCTGTTATTGTGGAACAGGCACGTGAATACTTTGGTAATCACTGATGACAACAACACAGCTTTGAAGAATATTCCTGTTGATGTTTTCAACCTGTCTTTGGAAGAGAAAACCACAGCGTCAGAGGCAGTTTTAAGAGCTTTCCTTGTCCACTATGGATACCTTGATTTAACGTTCAAGGATTCTTGTGAAAGAATGTATTTGATTTTTCATGTAAATGCTGATGGTACAGTGGTGGAAGAAAAGTCTCAGTTTGAACCTGATGAAGTCTACAGTTATTGCCAGCAACTATTCCACTGGGCTCTCCATTTAATGGAGCTTGATGACACAGCCAAAGAGGGAGACAGTGATAGACTTATCCATAATGCCAAGATGAACATTCCATTCTTTTTTGCCCATTCTTCACAGAGTAAATATTTTGTGGAGAATATTGACTTTCTCATTAAAGTCTGCTACTTGCTCTCTCCAATGATGAAAGAACTTGTCCTTGACACAGCTTTCATTAACACCAAGGGAGGAATTTCAAATTGTGTTGAGGCTGACCTAGTGCAGGAACACAGCATAAAGAATCAGAAGGCGCTCATCAAACAACTTGGTGCCAACAAGACCAAAAACGCCATGATAACAGCAACAGGTGCAGCAAGTGCAATATTCAAAGTTTGTGACAACCTGAGGATATCTCTTGGAGTCAAACGACAGTCAACCAGACATTCCAAAAGGATTTGTATTTCTCAGATAGAGTCAATTCAAAAATCACTTAATGAATTGAGGCCATTTCATCATTGTGCAGGAAGAAAGTGTCATGGGTTTAAGGGCATTGTATCATCCCCTTTCAGAAAGTTCACAAAATCTAGTCTTTTCATCAGAGTCCAAGATATTGTGTTCAGATTGATGAAAGGTGATCATATTGACATGGATGACAGATGTAATCAGTCTGATGATACCAGTGATTCGGTTGCTGCTGCTGATGATGGCGATAGTGATGATGAACTTCCACCTGTGTAGTTGTGGCAGAGTGATATTTTGTATATACAACTTATGTTATAATTCTATTTTAGCCATAGTTTTATTAAAGGCGACTATGCTTGTCGTATAAGGCGACTAACGGGATCGGGTGGTCAGGCTCGCTGACTTGATTGATCCATGTCATCGATCCCAATTGTGTGGATCAATGCTCATGATGTCAATCACTGGATTGTATGGTCCAGACTCGATTACTTTACAGACCATCGTCATATAGCTGGAATATTGCTGAGTGCGGCGTTAAACAACAAACAAACAAAACATTCAGAATTTAATTCATGGAGCCAATGGACGTGTTAATTTCATGGATTTGAAGGTTAGTTGTAGTGTATTTCTTCTGTGATGCTTTATATGTATTTGTGTATTTCTAAATCTTACAGTTAGAAATAGGTTGTGCTAGGTTTATTGCTAGTCAGGTTGTGTATTGAATTCACAGTTCAGTGTATCTGGTTATGATTATTTTATATGATAAAGTATTATCATGATTGTAAAGAAGTTTCTTTAATTGATAAATAGTTATTTTTTTCTAGGCTATTATCATCTTAACCTGAACATTAACTAAGTAAAACTAAACCCTAAATAAACTCATAGTAATTCTCATACCTCATGCAGTAATTCTCATACCTCATGCCGCCCTCGAAACGATCTTCTTCCATGACACAATGATTAATGTAACGTTCACCTCGACGTCGGTATACGCGAATCCGTCCGTGGGGATTGCATAAAAGTCAACTTTTGCATGAAATGCATGCTTTTCTGTAGCAGTTGCGGTTTTGTGACTTGATTCCATATATGTACTACAATATTGAAAACCAAACTTTACTTGTTTGAAAAATACACTAAAATATTGGTGTCACAGGAACTTTTGTTGTTGAGTATATATTACTGTATCTTTCTGCAGGTTACTTACTACATGAGTAACATAGGTTTCTCGCTATTTCTCGCTATTTTAAGTTATATAATTGAATGTCCATTAGATTTAAGGCCATTCTGTATATTATAACAATGTCATTGTTCTATGTCTTTTGTGCAGTATGTCTTATTATTTATACATTGTTTCACAGCATATTTATTCCCCTCTCTCTTCTGAGAAAATAAACATCCATCAGCTCACACCTGTAGCCGTTTGTTGTGTTTACTACCCTGACAACAAGGTGCTACTACATAGTTATTCTCAAAATATTATACTGTGTATTTAGTGTGACAAAAATGTTATCAGTGGTAGAAACAAACATGTTTAGTCCACTAGTCCTTATAATGATAACGATATAGCAAAATCCTTAAAAATGGAATTTTTCTAACCGTCCTAATGATACCTCAGTGATGATACCTTAAGTATTGGGCAGTTTGGCAAGGACTACAGGACTAGTGCCAATTTCTAACGCTGGTTATACTAATCCTGGATGATAGTGATGAGTGACTTTCACCTGTGTATTTAGTGTGACAAAAATGTTATACTGATGGCTGATGATAGTTATGTGTAACTTTCACCTATGTAGATAGAGGAAAAGTTTGAAAACGTTTGCCAAAACTAGGTGTCAAAGGTATATTTAAGAAAGTGTTAACAGTGTTGCAGACTTCTATTAAATTTCCCCCAGACCACAGGACTGACAACTTGAAAATCTTACCAGTCCTTGTCAAAAGTTGTCAGTCGAAAACAGAAGATGAATTTCACTTTTTGCTTGTATGTAGTAGGTTGTTTTCTATTTAAAAAAAGTACACCCATTTCAAGCATTGGAAATATCTTCATAAATTTATCCTATTAATGGCTTCTAAAAATAATGATCTAATGTATAACTTAGCCTGTAAAAAATGCAATTGCACCAGACAAGTCACTTGAAATGTATAAAGAATTAATTATAAGTCATAAATATGTTTGTATGTAACAATGAAAGACATGTAACAAAACCTATGGCCTAACAGCAGTGAACAACCAATAGAAGAAGTGAATACTATTTTATTCATCTGAGCCTTAATGGAAAGGCTTTCTTGGAACTAGAGGATAACTGCAAATATCAATATCACATTTTATATCATAAAGTTGTCATCTTCAAGAATATGTCAATATTTCACAGAAATAATTGGAAAAATTTTAAGCTGTGATTTCAGTGTACAAATTGTACATATCTCTTGGTAGTGAGGAATTATTAATGTTAAAATGTACTCTATATTTAGGAGACATACTATGTTTTCAATGTAGAGCTAGGTTACCTGTAAATTATGGCGCTAAATTGAAGTGGAACCCAATGCGCATCTCGACATTTAAAATACAGTATGTTTATCTCCATTCTACAATAACTAAATAAAACACGAACTTGGTGTTAGCAAATATTAAAGCACAATGAGTTAAGCAGCATGAGTTAAACGTTAAAAGATGGTACTTGTTGTTACCCTGTCTGGCGCTCGGCATTAAGGGGCTAAAACAAGGACTGGTCGGCTCGGAGTCAGTATACTGTGTCTGAGTGGGGTATTCATGTTAAACTGCGGCATGGTATCTCAGTGAGCTATCACTATAAATCGGCATCAGTCCGGAGGAGTACAACGCTATCTTCCAACACTGGACCCACATTGATCCAATATCTTTGTGTTTGCTTGGTTCTTTTTCAGCCATACATATATTAACATGGCTATATTATTATTATTTAGGAGGTCAAAGATATATCACATTGCAATAATAATGGTGTGTAACTATATTTGAGAGTTGCAGAAATGTTGAGCACATCAGTTTTCTTCAGATTATTTACAGCATGAGCTACATTTACAACAGAAGCGACAATTAACGCAGCACATACATCCTTTTGGACTTTTGTCATTTTTTTCAAATCCAAACACATTCAACAAAAGGGTTCTCATACATGATGTTGTTTTGCAGTATTCTATGATATCCAGTTGTATGCCTGGCAGATTGGCTTTGATGTCATTGTTATCAAAATACAAAAGGGCTTCTGCTTGCTGATTTCTCCGCCCAGCTCTGCCGATTTCCTGAAGATATCTGGAAATGCATCTGGGCGGGCAACAGTGAATGACTCTTGTTATGTTCACAGGGTCAAAACCCATACCAGCACTAGATGTTGCTAATATTAGTCTAATTCTGGGGTCTGGTTTCTTTAATTCTTCTAATGTTACATCAGTAATTTCCTTGTCTTGAGTAGAATATAAACATGAATACCTGGATGCATGAATTGTTTGTTTACCAAACATTTGGGTTATGTAGCGAACTGCTTCACTCATGTATTTCATAGGCAGAAACATGAGGGTAACTGGGTACAGATCAGGATTGGCATACAATTTGTCAATTTCTGGTACATAAATGTTTTCAAATACTCCAACAACATCTCCACACTCATAAATACTATCCTTGCATATTTTGGATAAGTAGATGTTTGGGCGATCCGGCACATCCTGGATTATTGCAGGATCAACCATTCCAAGAACTGAAGGAAGTCTTGCCAGTTGTAGAACAGTCAAAGTTCCACTCAAACCAATGAACATGGCATTGGTGAATACGGCTGGCAAATTCTTCAGGGAATGATATCCTTTCCTGAATTCTTTACCCCTGTATTAGAAGATTAATTATGTTAACTTTTTATGCTGTCCCTTTATGGCAAAAGACAGAGAACACACACTCGAAAGTCAAATTAATAAAGCAGGTAAAATTAGGGTTCATGTACTAGGACAGACTCTTATTACTTTATGAGTATTTTAATTGTAACTTCATTACAATGAGAATAAATGTGTTTAAAGTACATTATTATGCATATTATATTTTGACATTAACATGTTGTTTGGTTATCTTGCTATTACTTAGAGTTGATAAATATTTAATCAAACAAATCATTGTTTCTTACCATTCTTCAACAATATGACACTCATCAATGAAGACTGCCTTGATTTCTTTCGAACAGAATTCAGTGTCTCTCAACTCATTCATCACGTTTAACAGTCCCTCTGGATGACACATGATGATGTTAAACTTTGATGTCAAGACATCAGCCATACAGCTGTCTCCATCAACAGTGTACACCTGGAAATATTTCTATAGATTAACTTAAGCAAGATTGTTATAATTTTCGGTTACAATATCTCATGTTAGGCATTGTAATAAGCTAGTTTCTCTGCAAAAACATCAAAAGGAAGAAATAAAAAAACAGAAAAGTGAGAAAAAAAATATGATTCATAAGAAGACAAATGGACACAAACATTTACAAATAGAAGTAAAATGAATATATGTATTTTGGGCATGTGAGTTTTTATGGTTTGGAGATCAAGGTTAGGATATTGAAATATTGTAGGTTGTGCATGTACATCATGCTGTCATAATATCATACTGTCATGTCACTTCAAACAGACAAAATTACACAGTAAGCCACTTGTAATAAAAAACACAACCTAAAACACTCTTAACAGACGTTTTCTACAATAAATGACTGTAATGGGAAAACTCACCCCATTATACTTATGACATAATTTTTTTAAATATACCAACATAAAATTTGCTGTCTTGATATATATCACCACTACAGATAAAACATTATAAATACTAATTCATGCAACCTTACACTTTCTGTATTATCAAATTCCAAAGTCACAACACCGCTTGCCTAGCTTCATAATATTTTTAATGATAATTTACATGTTTCATCAAACGTATTGAATACTTCAGAAGTATGTGGACTTACAGTTTGTCAATATATTTTAACCAGACAATGGGAAATGTACAGGTTTTTTAACCTCAACATCACTTATTAGAACTTTTTTTAACCAATTAAATCCGATGGTTACTTCGTTGTATTTTTGTTAAATTGATTTTATTAGATATTGGTAGGGGGTTGGGGGCGGGGCCGTGGGCGGGACCGGAGGCGGGACCGGAGGCGGAGGCAGGTTCTTCGTAGAATAATTACTTCACCAATCGCTAGTTCATTTAGCCAATATCTATCACAAAAGACATTCACAATAGACAGTCACCTTGCCCTCAACGTCAATTCGGCAAGCCGGTATGTTGAGTTTCTGCAGATGAAGAAGCTGATCATTTTGGATAATGTTCAGAGGACTGACAACGATTACAATACCGGCAAGTATGTACGGTGCTAAATGGTACAAAATACTTTTACCATAGCCAACAGGTAAATTAACAATAAGGTCTCTTTTATCTTTTGAAAAACTGGCAATTTTCTCTAATGCTTCTAGCTGTTTTGGTTTAAATTTGTCATGACTATTGCCAAAATAGAAAATACTCAAGGCGTCCATAGCAGACGAATTCGTGACAGCGTAGTAATATATTTTGTTCACAACATTGGTAAATAGAAAAAATCTACGTAAACAAAATAGTCCATGACAAGGGGTATAAATTTTATACAAATCTGGTTTCTGTTTTGTGTTTTTTGCTCGATATCCACTGTTAACATTTTTCATCGTTAATTTTTTTCAATATAGCTATTAACAAACATTGATTTCATATGACATCTCGAACCAATTTTGCATCTGACAAATGTCGATATGTTTCATGCGCAATACCACAGCAATTTCTTACGAACAATTTTACAAAATAAATCACTTGATTCGACACAAAGACACCACAAATATATATATATTGAGTACATTTTGGGTTAGAGGGCAAATTTCAAGATTCCTGTAATGGCCGCGCCCACACTGGTGGCAGCGATGTTACTGAGAGTGTAACGAAGGTGTCACGCGCTGGGAAGGAGCTTGGCATAATACCAAGCTCCTTCCCAGCGCGTGACACCTTCGTTACACTCTCAGTAACATCGCTGCCACCAGTGTGGGCGCGGCCATTACAGGAATCTTGAAATTTGCCCTCTAACCCAAAATGTACTCAATATATATATATTTGTGGTGTCTTTGTGTCGAATCAAGTGATTTATTTTGTAAAATTGTTCGTAAGAAATTGCTGTGGTATTGCGCATGAAACATATCGACATTTGTCAGATGCAAAATTGGTTCGAGATGTCATATGAAATCAATGTTTGTTAATAGCTATATTGAAAAAAATTAACGATGAAAAATGTTAACAGTGGATATCGAGCAAAAAACACAAAACAGAAACCAGATTTGTATAAAATTTATACCCCTTGTCATGGACTATTTTGTTTACGTAGATTTTTTCTATTTACCAATGTTGTGAACAAAATATATTACTACGCTGTCACGAATTCGTCTGCTATGGACGCCTTGAGTATTTTCTATTTTGGCAATAGTCATGACAAATTTAAACCAAAACAGCTAGAAGCATTAGAGAAAATTGCCAGTTTTTCAAAAGATAAAAGAGACCTTATTGTTAATTTACCTGTTGGCTATGGTAAAAGTATTTTGTACCATTTAGCACCGTACATACTTGCCGGTATTGTAATCGTTGTCAGTCCTCTGAACATTATCCAAAATGATCAGCTTCTTCATCTGCAGAAACTCAACATACCGGCTTGCCGAATTGACGTTGAGGGCAAGGTGACTGTCTATTGTGAATGTCTTTTGTGATAGATATTGGCTAAATGAACTAGCGATTGGTGAAGTAATTATTCTACGAAGAACCTGCCTCCGCCTCCGGTCCCGCCTCCGGTCCCGCCCACGGCCCCGCCCCCAACCCCCTACCAATATCTAATAAAATCAATTTAACAAAAATACAACGAAGTAACCATCGGATTTAATTGGTTAAAAAAAGTTCTAATAAGTGATGTTGAGGTTAAAAAACCTGTACATTTCCCATTGTCTGGTTAAAATATATTGACAAACTGTAAGTCCACATACTTCTGAAGTATTCAATACGTTTGATGAAACATGTAAATTATCATTAAAAATATTATGAAGCTAGGCAAGCGGTGTTGTGACTTTGGAATTTGATAATACAGAAAGTGTAAGGTTGCATGAATTAGTATTTATAATGTTTTATCTGTAGTGGTGATATATATCAAGACAGCAAATTTTATGTTGGTATATTTAAAAAAATTATGTCATAAGTATAATGGGGTGAGTTTTCCCATTACAGTCATTTATTGTAGAAAACGTCTGTTAAGAGTGTTTTAGGTTGTGTTTTTTATTACAAGTGGCTTACTGTGTAATTTTGTCTGTTTGAAGTGACATGACAGTATGATATTATGACAGCATGATGTACATGCACAACCTACAATATTTCAATATCCTAACCTTGATCTCCAAACCATAAAAACTCACATGCCCAAAATACATATATTCATTTTACTTCTATTTGTAAATGTTTGTGTCCATTTGTCTTCTTATGAATCATATTTTTTTTCTCACTTTTCTGTTTTTTTATTTCTTCCTTTTGATGTTTTTGCAGAGAAACTAGCTTATTACAATGCCTAACATGAGATATTGTAACCGAAAATTATAACAATCTTGCTTAAGTTAATCTATAGAAATATTTCCAGGTGTACACTGTTGATGGAGACAGCTGTATGGCTGATGTCTTGACATCAAAGTTTAACATCATCATGTGTCATCCAGAGGGACTGTTAAACGTGATGAATGAGTTGAGAGACACTGAATTCTGTTCGAAAGAAATCAAGGCAGTCTTCATTGATGAGTGTCATATTGTTGAAGAATGGTAAGAAACAATGATTTGTTTGATTAAATATTTATCAACTCTAAGTAATAGCAAGATAACCAAACAACATGTTAATGTCAAAATATAATATGCATAATAATGTACTTTAAACACATTTATTCTCATTGTAATGAAGTTACAATTAAAATACTCATAAAGTAATAAGAGTCTGTCCTAGTACATGAACCCTAATTTTACCTGCTTTATTAATTTGACTTTCGAGTGTGTGTTCTCTGTCTTTTGCCATAAAGGGACAGCATAAAAAGTTAACATAATTAATCTTCTAATACAGGGGTAAAGAATTCAGGAAAGGATATCATTCCCTGAAGAATTTGCCAGCCGTATTCACCAATGCCATGTTCATTGGTTTGAGTGGAACTTTGACTGTTCTACAACTGGCAAGACTTCCTTCAGTTCTTGGAATGGTTGATCCTGCAATAATCCAGGATGTGCCGGATCGCCCAAACATCTACTTATCCAAAATATGCAAGGATAGTATTTATGAGTGTGGAGATGTTGTTGGAGTATTTGAAAACATTTATGTACCAGAAATTGACAAATTGTATGCCAATCCTGATCTGTACCCAGTTACCCTCATGTTTCTGCCTATGAAATACATGAGTGAAGCAGTTCGCTACATAACCCAAATGTTTGGTAAACAAACAATTCATGCATCCAGGTATTCATGTTTATATTCTACTCAAGACAAGGAAATTACTGATGTAACATTAGAAGAATTAAAGAAACCAGACCCCAGAATTAGACTAATATTAGCAACATCTAGTGCTGGTATGGGTTTTGACCCTGTGAACATAACAAGAGTCATTCACTGTTGCCCGCCCAGATGCATTTCCAGATATCTTCAGGAAATCGGCAGAGCTGGGCGGAGAAATCAGCAAGCAGAAGCCCTTTTGTATTTTGATAACAATGACATCAAAGCCAATCTGCCAGGCATACAACTGGATATCATAGAATACTGCAAAACAACATCATGTATGAGAACCCTTTTGTTGAATGTGTTTGGATTTGAAAAAAATGACAAAAGTCCAAAAGGATGTATGTGCTGCGTTAATTGTCGCTTCTGTTGTAAATGTAGCTCATGCTGTAAATAATCTGAAGAAAACTGATGTGCTCAACATTTCTGCAACTCTCAAATATAGTTACACACCATTATTATTGCAATGTGATATATCTTTGACCTCCTAAATAATAATAATATAGCCATGTTAATATATGTATGGCTGAAAAAGAACCAAGCAAACACAAAGATATTGGATCAATGTGGGTCCAGTGTTGGAAGATAGCGTTGTACTCCTCCGGACTGATGCCGATTTATAGTGATAGCTCACTGAGATACCATGCCGCAGTTTAACATGAATACCCCACTCAGACACAGTTATACTGACTCCGAGCCGACCAGTCCTTGTTTTAGCCCCTTAATGCCGAGCGCCAGACAGGGTAACAACAAGTACCATCTTTTAACGTTTAACTCATGCTGCTTAACTCATTGTGCTTTAATATTTGCTAACACCAAGTTCGTGTTTTATTTAGTTATTGTAGAATGGAGATAAACATACTGTATTTTAAATGTCGAGATGCGCATTGGGTTCCACTTCAATTTAGCGCCATAATTTACAGGTAACCTAGCTCTACATTGAAAACATAGTATGTCTCCTAAATATAGAGTACATTTTAACATTAATAATTCCTCACTACCAAGAGATATGTACAATTTGTACACTGAAATCACAGCTTAAAATTTTTCCAATTATTTCTGTGAAATATTGACATATTCTTGAAGATGACAACTTTATGATATAAAATGTGATATTGATATTTGCAGTTATCCTCTAGTTCCAAGAAAGCCTTTCCATTAAGGCTCAGATGAATAAAATAGTATTCACTTCTTCTATTGGTTGTTCACTGCTGTTAGGCCATAGGTTTTGTTACATGTCTTTCATTGTTACATACAAACATATTTATGACTTATAATTAATTCTTTATACATTTCAAGTGACTTGTCTGGTGCAATTGCATTTTTTACAGGCTAAGTTATACATTAGATCATTATTTTTAGAAGCCATTAATAGGATAAATTTATGAAGATATTTCCAATGCTTGAAATGGGTGTACTTTTTTTAAATAGAAAACAACCTACTACATACAAGCAAAAAGTGAAATTCATCTTCTGTTTTCGACTGACAACTTTTGACAAGGACTGGTAAGATTTTCAAGTTGTCAGTCCTGTGGTCTGGGGGAAATTTAATAGAAGTCTGCAACACTGTTAACACTTTCTTAAATATACCTTTGACACCTAGTTTTGGCAAACGTTTTCAAACTTTTCCTCTATCTACATAGGTGAAAGTTACACATAACTATCATCAGCCATCAGTATAACATTTTTGTCACACTAAATACACAGGTGAAAGTCACTCATCACTATCATCCAGGATTAGTATAACCAGCGTTAGAAATTGGCACTAGTCCTGTAGTCCTTGCCAAACTGCCCAATACTTAAGGTATCATCACTGAGGTATCATTAGGACGGTTAGAAAAATTCCATTTTAAGGATTTTGCTATATCGTTATCATTATAAGGACTAGTGGACTAAACATGTTTGTTTCTACCACTGATAACATTTTTGTCACACTAAATACACAGTATAATATTTTGAGAATAACTATGTAGTAGCACCTTGTTGTCAGGGTAGTAAACACAACAAACGGCTACAGGTGTGAGCTGATGGATGTTTATTTTCTCAGAAGAGAGAGGGGAATAAATATGCTGTGAAACAATGTATAAATAATAAGACATACTGCACAAAAG